>NC_024322.1:4044254-4073614 GCF_000523025.1 Cynoglossus semilaevis | reverse complement strand
TGCCAGTGAAGATGTTGATATTAATTGGCTGAGAAGCCTGTCAGTCATGAGGTTCCCATGACAAGCTACAATATTTGTGACCGTTTTATATATTTTTAATTCACTATCGGTGAATTATCGGTTTCTGAATCCCTATAGCAGTTAGCGAGGCGAATATCGTCCAATACCGAAGTCCATTAGATGAATCAGTGAATCTCTAATAATGAATCCTGTTCAACAAACTGGAATCCATATTTGTGTATTTAGTTATGACTGAATAAATAATGTGTGAGGGGGAGGGGCCAGTGTCCTTTTCATTTGGAAAAATGTTCACTCTGGGATAAACTCTGGCCAGCTAACCCTTGCTATATTTTTCTCATCATTTATTAATCCTGAGATACTTCTTGGCCTACTTTTGACCTTGTCTTGAGTGCCAGTGGAATAGAAGCCTCCTTCCATAAGACACTTCTACGAGATGCATGAACTCTATTAAATATTTGTTTTTGACACATTCATGTTGGGTTGCCAACGTAATCTCAATCCAGTGCGTCTTAGTTCAGGTTTAAAGTGTTGCTGCCGAGGAGACAGACAGAGTCTACCACCTGGAAACAATCATTACACCCGTTCCCATTGTATATCTTAATCATGTAGTCCGGGTGTGTAAGTGGATTAATTTAGAAACCTTCACCTCCCCGCACTGATCACAGCGGTCAGCCCAGAGTGAGACACACACACACCAGCCCATCTCATCTGAGACCCCGGCCTCCATTTAACGTCTGATTGCTGTGTTAAAATCCCTCTTTACTGACAACAGAAGCACAGAGGTGACGAGCGAGAGCGAGGCCGTCAAGATGGAAGCTGTAATGGAATTTCAATGGGACAATCTCCCTCAGGTTGATGGAGGAATCACATTGAGAGTCAAAGAGCTGTGATTGCTCTGCGCTGCCCGGCAGGCATCAGGAATGATGGGACTCTGACCTCCATACCCATGACCAGACTGAATGTTCCTGACACACACTGCAGCGTTCAAAACTTACACTGAAGTGTTTTTTTAAACTGTTGGTCTGGGGGCGAAAATCCAGAAGAAAAAAAACAACCTTCTATTTTCATTGCACCTGTATTTGGCAAAGTCGCTGCACTGCCAATCACTTTTGAGCACTTTTGTCTGTCTGAACACTGTTGGTAATCTGAGGTATTGATTGAGTATATATATATATATATATATATAGAGAGAGAGAGAGAGAGAGAGAGAGAGAGAGAGACTGTATGTGTGTGTATGTATACATAGGCTTTGTGGACAGATAATTAGTCAAATATATAAAAATCTCATATTTGCAAATGGTCATTTTACAGTAGAAAAAAATATTATTTACTTTCATCTCCACCAATTATAACAATCAGGTTAATGACAAAAAAAAAAAGAAATGAAAATGTATTGTCTAACAAAGAGAGGCTGGTGACGTGAGTTCCCCACCTTAAGAGAAGTTGATTATAGATTTTATTCTCGTTGAACTGTCGCTAAAATACAAGTGTGTGTAACTATTCCTTTAATCACCATTGTACATTCAGAAAAAGCCGGTATCGTCTGGCTTTAATGTCATAAAGTGTTGTTTTTATGATCTGTGATCATTCTAGTTTAATAACTACACCTAAAAATATCAGGGCGCTCAGTGCTGATAATTATTGTTTTAAACTGTTGACCAATGATTGTTTTCCACTGGTTAGCTGTCATTTGGGGAACCTTCAGCTGGATCAGGCGTCCCTCACCATCTGGCTCCATTTTTGTGCAGATGAACTTGACATTTATTTCCAGACTTATCACAGATAATAACACGCGATGCCTGGCTCTTTTTTTTAGCATTTGCAAATCTGTGTCCTTGGCTCCTTCCAGGGCAACGTGACCTTCTCGTGCTCGCAGCCCCAGCTGGTGGCGTGCACCTTCTTGAGCTCCAGCAGCAGCTTCCTGTCGCTTCCATCAGCTGCAGCATCTGCCACCGAGGGCTTCTCTGTGCGCTTCCAGTTTAGGACGTGGAACCCAGATGGGCTGCTCATGTCCGTGCCACTGAACCCAGAGCCCCAGAGACTGGAGCTGAGGATCAGTGGCGGCCAACTGCGCCTGACCCTTCATGGCACCGGACAACAGAAGTCGGAGGTGGCCACTGGTGGGTACATGTCACACACACACACACACGAACACGTATTTATGCAGACAAACAAAAGAATTGTTTTAAAAAATATTTCAGATCAACCTAAAATATGATATAATTTGTGATATTTTTTACAAACAGGATGCAAATATATTTAGCATTATATTATTACTTTGAAATACACAGTTTAAAGGAATAATTAAATATTATTGATGTGAAAAAATATAATTACAGACTCACACTTTTACAAAATTCCCTTTTTCTCCCAAAAATGATTAAAAAAAATTTTAAAAAAATTGTTGAGAAAAATATTTTTGTGATGTTATAGACAGATACTTTATTGATCATATGCTGGGAAATTGCAGAATGCCAATACACAATATTAATTTCCAAATTATGAGGACAGGTCATTTGATTTGTAATTGTTTTTTTAATAATCAGTAAACTATTAATTTAATTTAATGTAGTAAGTTACAGTCAAACTAATCAAAACACTATTAATTTAATTTAATTTAGTAAGTTACAGTCAAACTAATCAAAATTTGTCTCATAATCCTCTTTCTTTAAAACTAAAACTTTTCCATAGATGTGAAAATAATTTAAACCAAAATAATTAACTTTTGATAATAATAATTCCTCACATTGTTGTGACATGAACTGACACAGGTTAGGGATAATGTACATGGTTTCTTAATTTAGTGTTCCCTAATTATACAACCAATCAACAGTTAAATGTCAGGATGCTAAATGTCACGACTGACAAAAGAAAATTACTAGTAACAAATTGTCAAAAAAGTGCGACAATATGTGGAAAACAACAACTGGAACAAAATGATTCGCTTTTCTGCAGTGAGAAAATGCTACAAATGCTTCCAGTGGTTTTCACTGCAAAGGGATTCACTGGCCTCATTCAAAAATGCATTTATGTATTCAAAAATAAACAACCTGTGAGCGAGTATAAGTATGGATTAATTCTGTAGCCCTTGACCTGAACTTCACCCCCAGGTACCCCAAGTGTACATGTGCATTTTTTACCATACTACTTGAGGGGAAACATGGGACATAAACACACCCAGAGCAGCAGACTGACTGACTCTCACTCTGACATTTTATCATCGCGGTCATTTCAAGTCAATGTCACTCGCCTTTATTTGGTATATGAGCATGTGAAATGTTAATGGGCGCTTCTATCGACTTTGAATCTTTAATCACTTTTGTTCTCGGTGTCTCCAAATATCAGTGTTCAGAACCTTTTTGTAAAATTGATCACAGGAGGTGAAACAAATTACTTTGACTGAAGGGTTCAAGCCAAATTTTGGGGAAACAAAGATGGAGAACAGGAGGGTGGTCAGTTGAGCCCACTGGTTTGTTATTCTGTTTTGTCGTCATACACATATATATTTGTATATTTATGTGTATGTGACTGTGTTTATATCTATTATATATGTTTGTATACAGTATTTGTATGTGTATATATATGCATATATATGTAGATATATGTATATATGTGTACATAATGTATGTATTAGCAGTACTTTGAAAACTAATGATAATGAGAATTTATTTTGCAAAAATATATTTAATCTTTATGACAAGTCTTGAAGTTGACTCCACTTTTAGTGGAAATTTTTTCCAGTGTCTGGACCAAAATCATTATTCAGCAGACTCTCAGTTAGCATCTCGGGCTAATTCCAAAGCCCACCACGAAGATGATTTACATTTTAAACCTGCCCAGAATATATCCCTGGGATTCTGCCTTAAAATATCTGTGTAAAACACGGACTTGTCCTCTGCACACAGCCTTAACACTGGGGAGGTTCAATTCCCTGGTTTCCACCAGGTGTTAAAATGACACCAGTGTGAGAGAGTGGTGTGAAATACAAAAAAAAATCCCCTCCACAAAGGCTGTGGCGAACCATTAACAGGGAGATCAGAGCCGAGAAAACCGGCCGCACCGCTGCTACGTCTTTACAGCACGTAGTGTGGATTTCTTTTTAATATCAATTTAAATAGTAATTAAAAAGCAGGTGGGATCAAAGGGTGGTTCTGGACCCCGTGTAACCCAGGTACCAACATGAACACATCGCCATTGTTTTCTCCATTTTCCAAGAGCAATTCAAGTTTAAGTTACTTTGTAAACTGCTCACTCCACAAAAGCCCAGAGTTTAAACCATCAATTTCAGCTACCAGGAAGATGACTTTTTAGTTTTGTTTTGATTTCCTACTTTGTATTTCTCAGGTACGTCGAGGTGTTCTTTCCCAAACAGTGAAGTGGATGAAATAACATACCGGGGCTCAGTGAAGGCAGAAAAATAGACAGAAACACGCCCTGTGTTTTATTAGGAAAAAAACACAGTGGACCTGGTGCAGGGGAGTGAGCGGTTTACAAACGGGGATGAAATAGTGGGAAAGTCTTTCTTTTAACTCAAGAATATGGCGTATTGACAGGGTGATATTAAAGTAGTATAGAGTAGCTTAGCAGCTTTCTAGAAAATGGAGGTCTGCAGTTTTAAATCAAGTAAATAACAGCATCAGATGAACAAAATATAACAAAGACCAAATGCACCAAAGCATTGGTGCATAAAGAATATCGATCTGTTTCTCCTCTGAATCCAGATGTTATCTCAAACGACATTTTCACACGAGCTAAACATCATTTTTCTTTGCTTCCTTTATCCTGGAGCTGCACACGATGCAGAAAAAAAAAAAAAAAAAACCCCATCAACATCCAAAATGAGCTTTTGTTTGCCTTTAAGCTTACGCTGCATTTACTGACTCCGAGCAAATTCTCCTCTGCAGTTTCATGTTGCAGGAATGGCAGACGCTATTACACGTGTTATTTCCGCGAGGCATCAGTCGGAGCTGAACGTTGTCTGTTAATATAGATGAAGAAGCAAAAGAAAATGAGAAAAAAAAAAAAAAAAGTTCAGTTCCTCACAAGGGGTTCGGTGACACTCTGCCTGATCACTGATATGATAGGGAACTCTTGAGTTCCAAGATAGTGCAGTGACACCTGAAGCTCAGTGAGCAGCTGGGAAGAAAGGAGATCATGATATATATATATATATGAGTTGGAATTGGGGGGAGGACGGGTGAGGGGAACTCCCACTGATGCTCAGCAGCAGTCCCTTGCGGCTACACTGTTTATTCCGCCAAATAGTCAACGGTGTGAAGAGTAAAATGCCCAGGGCACTTACACGGTCTTCGGGGATAAAAGGTTCTGCTGTCAGCGACAGGCAGCAGTGGACTGTGTGGGAAATCTCAACTTTTCCTTCAGCTCCTCCCCAGAGGTGACAAACGTCTGATTTCAGTCTAAAATCCCTCCCATAGTGCATCACTGCAGGCTTCTTTACGCGAATGCATCCCGGGGACAGAATGAAACACCAAAAAGGGGCGTGGCACGGTGATTTCAGTCTGTTGTTGCTCCACTGAGGTTCAGCAATGTGAAGAAGAGACGTCCTTGTTTTCGTCCTTGATTTTCCGCAAAATATTAGGGTTTTTCTTTTTTTTCGTGATATAAAGAGGTTTTGCAGCACAAAAGCAAGGGCTTTTTTTTTTTTCAAATTAAGTCAAGATAACTTGGGCTTTTGTCAGGAAGAGATTTAAAGGAAAGGAATTAGATAAAAGAGAACACATCTGTTGAAAATAACAGAAAACTGTCAGTGGAGCAGAGCCAAAGTGCACAAGGGAACAAATCATTTTTTTTACTAAATTGGCCTTCATGTTTTCACGTTAGCTTTTATTGTATGAACCACAGTTTGGAGTTGGTGAGGGTCATTGTAAAGGATTTACATCCTGTCATTACTCAGTAGCTTTGTTACTGTAATTTAAATTAGGGAAGTTTTTTAAGTTAAAAATATTGTTCATTGCTGTGTAATAACAACATTTAATTTCTCAGGTTAAAAGACTCTGCAGCATGGGCTTTATTAAATGCTTTTTAAGCTCTTGTGGGCCATACAAAATGACTTGCCGGACCACATTTGGCCCCCGAGCCTTAAGTTTAACACTTGCTTTCTATTATAAGGAAGGAAAAAAAAATGCTGCTGCTACTCCAGTCAGGGTTATTCCACCTTTTTCTGTCTGCAGTGCCAGTGTTACCATCAACCTCTGAACTCTGTGATTTAATTACAATATGTAAAAAATACATTTCTTTTCATAGTAAACAGGCTGTGCCCTGCAGTCTGAGGTGAACAAATATGAAATAACGGTATTTGTTAACTTTCTTTTGTTCAAACATTAAAACTCCTCTGACACTACGCTGTCGAGCAACTGTATTAACGAGACCTGCAGAGGTGGAGTTTCACCTGCAGAGCACAACATGTTAACACTAATTAATAAACAACATAGACGTGGCGTCGGAGTCACACGGCCTCTTTTACACCCGAGCTTAATGTTAAAGATAAAATATGGAGCAAGAATTAGTAATGAAGCCGGAAGCTGGAGGGGGTTTGTTGGAGCTGCGTGTGTGTGACAAAAACAAACTCTGAATGCAGGAAGCAACTTTGCTGGGGGAGGAAATAGAGGGATTTGATGGCAGAGTTGTCAAGAATTAAAAGAAAAGAAGAGAAAGAAAAAAAAACGCTACCAGAAGTTTATCTGTAATTAAATGCAAACAGAGGGGAAATTCATCGTCAAATGTCTGCTTCCTCCCATGGCTGTTGCACTCCTTGTCTCCCGCAGTTATATCAGGAAACACTGGCGGCTGCTGTGAAAACTCCCAACCACAATGAGTCTGTCACACTGGGATGAATCAGGAACCGATGCAGAGATTCTTCACAGCCTCGGGGTCCATGACTAAAAACAACCCCACTCTCTAAAAGCCATTGACTGAAGCAGATGTGAATTGTTCCTCTGCAGGCCTCAGAGTCAGTGACGGACTGTGGCACTCGGTGAACCTGGAGAGCAGGAACCTACAGATCACTCTGACGGTGGACGGCGAGCTGTGCTCCACCACTGACCTCTGGGAACAGGTGGAGGCAAGAAGCAACTTTTACTTTGGAGGTGAGTGGAATCCAGTGTGTGAGATACTGACTTTATTATTGTAGCTGATGCAGGAGAAATGTCAATGAAACACATGTGCAGTGGAGCCCGAGATCAGGCATGGGCAAACTTAGGCCCGGGGGCCGGATGCGGCCCGTTCAGCTTTGTAATCCGGCCCGCCAAACACGCATGACTTTTACATGTCATTTATCTTAGGTCACTCAAACGCTCCATCTAGTCAAAAAGTTAGTTTTGTATTTAAATATTTAGGTACGAGTGCTCAACCCAGAACTGGCATCCATTCAGTCGTACAGCGTGGGGAAGCCGCGAGCTTTAGTGTTTAATAAAATTAAATAAAAATATTTCTACAATCCTTGTCCTATCTCAGTGACCCTAACACTCACTGTCCCTCACTTGGTTAGTTTACAAAATTCATTTTCATTATTAGTATTATCTTATATTATCAATATATATCTATGTTTTTGATGTTTAGATGGGGGACATTTTAATTTCATTAATTAATAGTCTATTTCTGGGGGGCAAATTAATGGAACAAATTAACTGGTTTTTAGTTATTTTTTAAAGGGGAAAATTCAATCTAGATACGAGTGATTCGAGACAGACTGGTATCTCGGGGGTCCACTGCATTCGCTTGGACAACATTGTGTTCCTTTGCCTTGCAACTTTAATCTGGTAACTGGTTGAAGAACTTTTTTTATAAAACTTTGATTAGTGCTTTGGGGTCCTAAAGTAGGACAGACATGAAGTTTGCCGCATCAGAATGAGTAGTTGATTGAAATAGATTGACAGCAACACTTAAAGAGATTTGAAAATAAAATATAAAAATAAAAAAAATATTTAAAACCCAGCTTTTGTGGTGTAAGAATGATGAGCAGCTTTTATTTATATATTGTAAACCTAAGGTTCCTGGGAAAACCAACAAACTGTAGGATTTAAAATGTAAAAGTAGGACGTTTTTGTTGCAGACTGAAATGTCTTCAGTCGGCATTTTTATTATATGATCTTTCACCACAGGAATACAAACAAACCAGCAGTGGTTGAGAATATTGACAGCAGTCAGAGGAGAGATGTCATAATCTGATATTTGATATTTGACGTACGGTCTGAAAAAGTCACGCAGGCCGACCACATATTTAGACTGACAGATTTTCTTTTTTTCTTACAAAGTACTTCAGTACTATGTTGTCTTATCACAGGCTTATAAAAAATATAGCAAGATTTTCTCTGTTGACTTATTTGAAAGGGAATATGTGTAACAGTTCTCAGTTTAAGGGACTGTCAACAAGTTCATGTCTGTGACCCCTAAATTACAGTCCCCAAGAATCAGAAATAAATCACAGCCTGTAACTGTACTATAGTGAGGTCAGAGGTCGGTAAGATAAAGTTTCAGGTCTCAATTATAGGTTTATGAAAATTTGGGCTTCAAAAAAAGTTCCCCTGTAAATATAAATACCTGAAATGTCAACCCAAAAACAAAAAAATAAATGCTTTTAATAATAGAATCCCAAATATTTTGGCTTCTTACGCATGATGTTTATGTGCTTAACTGGCTGAATAATATTAATAATAATAATAATAATAATAATAATAATAATAATAATAATAATAATAATAATAATAATAATAATTCCATGTGTCGTTTTCTTCCAGGCTGTCCAACCTTTGACTGCCAGGTTCGAACCGCGACCTTCCAGGGCTGCATGCGGCTCGTCTTCATCAACGGTCAGCCTGTGAATCTCAGCCACGTGCAGCAGGGAGCGCTGGGGAATTACAATGAGATTCAGTTTGACACCTGCAACATAAGAGACAGGTAACAGCGCTAAATATTTTTTTTCTTATTCACAGTTTTAAAAGGAAATTGTCACCTCCTGCACAATGTTTGATACACGACAGACACAGTTGTTTCACACAAAGAATAATAATAATAATAATAATAAATAAGAGTTGGCAGCAGAGTAACTCATGCTCACATTGTTAATTGGTGGATGGCAGCGTGTTGTGTACAGCGCAGCCCTGGAAGTCACTGACATCTTGTCCTACAGAGACAAACACACTGACAGGATCATCCAATTAAATTGCAACAGAATCTTGCTAACACCTTCCCAGGCAGAGGGCTATGCTAACAAGCTGCTTCCCCACTGTCCTGTGTGGCGCTCTATCCCTCATTACCCTGCACAGCTGTGGGCCCGTGACCAGGATTCGTCAGACCTTAGGAGCTCTGCGGATGTCGTTGTGAAGCTCGGAGAACATTTAAAACGCACGACACAAACGTGCAGGCTGACTTTTTTTTTTCCACCTTGTGTTCGCCCCGAGGAAAATCACCATCTCTGTCACTTTTCAAACCACCTTTTTCCAAGGCCAGATTGTTTTCTGTCGGAGGATATGCAAACACAACAGCACTGCCAGACTGTGGAGTCAGTGGTAAGAGGTGCACTGTGGGAAATGACAGAACCACTGAATGAGACAGGTTCCTTTTTTTAATTCTCCAGCAGTGAAGTGCATGACTTTTTACTGACTCAGGTGTTTTTTTTTTGGGTTTTTTTTTTATATATATATATACAGTATGTACCTTTTTGTGCTTAATATAGATGTCGGTAAGGTGGTTTGGAAAAGAGTGACACTAAAAGTAGCATGTCAAAATGAGTTCACTAAACAGTCACTGGTTCACTGTCACTGGTAAAAATTCACATTAGCCTCGTAGCATATTTTGCTATGTCATATTATGGTCAAAATGCAATTCCTGCCCAGCTCTACTCTCCTAATGCTGCTGACTAAACTTGGTTTAAGTAAATCAGCAGCGTGTGCAGGCACAGAGGCATTAATAGTCAGCAAGCTTGGATAAGTGACGTTTTATAGAATGTTTGGATGTCAACACACTTTAGTGCATAGTAGTAGTAGTAGTAGTAGCTTGAGGCATGGAGGTTAGCAGGCAACATAATTGGTGTATTCTAAGTTGCTAAATGCTAAACATACTCTTGTTAAATGGCTTTGGTAAAATATTCAGGTTGGCTGTCTGCTGGACTGTGGTTTAAGAGAGTAAAACGGTCTTTGCTTCTGTATTCCTTCCTGTGAGTAGGTTTTTTTTAGGGTTTCTAAAGGAGTGTAATTACGTTTTGAGCAGGCACAGATGCCTTTATACCAATACAATTACAATTACAATTACTCATCAAATGATCTCTGGAAAAAAGGTTCTGTCAAAGTATCGTGATGAAGTGAGTCACCTCCCTTCTCTTCTGAACTCCTGGTTGTGACATGGTTCACATTGATTGAGTTTGACGGCTGACTTTGGTGTCAAGTCGGTCCGCTGGGTGTAGGCTTTGCTAAGCCCAACTTAACGGCCTTCTTTAATCAGAGACCAAGGGGGCATCTGGGATTGAGCCGTGCTTAGAGTACCTTCTACTATCAGTGAGGTTTAGAGGTATTAGCGAGATTAGCTAATGTATTTTTAGTTATTCTGCAGTCAGTGCAGTCTGCCCGACAGAGATGATGATAAAATTTAATGACAACCTCAGACCAGTGTTGAGGACTGATGTCATTAAGCAGCTTTTGAGCTCCAAAGATGTTCAAACAATAATGGTTTAAAGTGAATTAATGTATCTGTAGCTTTTTATGAATGCTGTTCTAGCAAAACATTTCTATTTTCCTATTTTTTTTAAGGTTGCCGACGGAGCATTCATTAATCACTGTAACTGTTGAACGCTTGTTATTTTTTCTCACTGTATTCTTCAGTGCGCTGTGCCCATTCTCTTCTTCTTCACATGTAGCTTTCTCTACTGTACACACCAGCGAGCCGCCGTCTTTGGTTGTCGGTTGTTTAATGACGGGCAGACAGAGCACAGATGGTTCATCAGGGCTGTTTGTCTGTTAATAGCTGTCTGTCGTTTAGCTTTTTATCAAGATTAAAAAAAAAATGAAAGGCCTCATTCACCAACTGTTAATAAGACAGAGATAATTTCCTTTTTACGACAAATTTGACATTCAGTTTTTTTTTCCTCTGGTTAAAAACAAACGTGTGCATACGTAAGAATACAGTTAGAGACCAGGTTCACTAAGGCGTTTTATATCACGGAGTGGGTTGACGGCCAAATTTTACAGACAAATAACACTAAGGCGTTTTAGATCACGGAGTGGGTTGACGGCCAAATTTAACTGTGTGTTGATATTGATTTGAGCCTCATCGACATAATTTTACTAAATGAATGCGCATTAAACCGACAGCTCCCGGTGTTTCTTCGAGCTAAAATCAATAATTGTCTCTACAGAGTTTAATGTAGGACACGGAGAGATTCACAGCCTTTGCTTTAACGTCAGAATAAACACTAATAATATATATATATAAAGCAGGCAAGTATATATTTATTAACATACTTTTTTATGGAATGAGTTTGTTTTTTTTCCTGCCATGTTCCATTTGCCAGCTATTTTTGTGCTACGTGTCGTCATGGTTGCTGGCAACACAACTAATTATAAGAGTGCGCTGCATGTATTCACACATCAACATGCTATAAATCATTTTCCTGAAGCAAACTTGATTAATGACATGTAATTGAAAGGGATATTTAATGTATTTTACACATGAGAGGTCAATTTAAATTAATCAATTTGAATCACTTAGTGCTCACATATATATGATTTTATATCATTTGACTGGTTTTGATTTTTAGTTTTGAATTTTTGACCATAGTATAATCATTTGGTTCGACACATCTGTCATATCAAGCATCAAATGGTTGTTTAGGGTGGAAGTAAATATATAAATGATACACTTCCAGTTCTATTTTTGCCGTCAGCTTCTTTGACTAAACCGTCCCAAATGAACTAAATTATTCATCTTTTTTTTAACTACGACTTTTTTTTTTTTTTACTACACGCTGAAAGTATCAACAGCACCCTGTTCATTTCCTGTTGTTTTTCATCGTCTCTTGTTTTCCTGTTATCGTATGTCGCAAGGCCGGATCGTGTCATGTGAGGCCAACTCCTGTTTCCTCTCCCTTTTCTCACATCATCTGCATTAACAACCGCGTTACATGAAAGAAAATTAACTTTTTTCGATGTTATTTCTTTTAATTTATTCATTTATCTATTTTTTACCCTTTCGTGTAATTAAATCTCGCGGCTTAATTTGCGGCCGACGTGTACTTAGGTGCTCGCTACTGTAATTTCATGACCTGTAAGGGCACTCATGAATACAAGGAAGAAAAATAGCTTGATGGTAATTAAAGCAGTGGGTGCAACCTTATCTGTGTTGCGGCTGGGCCCCGCTCCGCTGCAGTTAATAGGTGAGAGATGAAAGTGTATGAAATTATAGATGCACGCTCCAAAGGCTGGCAATTATGTGAAACTGGAGGAGGCTCCAGGAAGGGACTATTAATCAGAAAAGTGTGGCTAAAAAAACATAAATTAATAAATAATGTTTTTTCCCCAGCGCGTTGAGCCGATGCTGGTGAATTCCCATTGATGGCCATTGTAGTCTGAAGGTGACAGTTATGCTGTTATTTTTTATTTTTTTGACAAACAACGCGTTGTGTGGGCTCTGTCATATTGAGACAAGGGCGCAGCATGAGATGCTGCAGAGTTGTTAAAGGATTTTTTTTTTTTTAAAGGTGGCCTTGTAGAACGTGAGTTCACAGCAAATCATTCTTTATTCGCCGTTGGTTTATAACAGGACAAATAAAAGAACAAAGCAGTAAACATTCATTCCCTAATAAATCATTGATGTCTAAGAATTATCAAAGATTCTTTTAAGTTCCAAAGGTGGTTGTAGTCATGTTACAGTAGGTGTGAGATGAATTTGCTGATTTTCCGATTTTTTTTTTATATCCAATACCGTATTTTCCGGACTATAGAGCGCACCTGAATATAAGCCGCACCCACTAAGTTTAAAAAAAAAAATCAGGCCGATATCCAGTTTGAGAAATGAGATATTTGTCGGATACACAGGAACACAGAAAGATTTCGTACCATAAATGTTTATTTATATATCTGAACAGATTGTTTCCGAACAGTGCCTGTAACACGGCAGTAAAAGTGCTGATCGAACAAAACAGAAAAGTAATTGATGATTTTATTCATCTTCCTCCTGAGCACTGAAACCACTGAACACCGAAGCTGCTAGAACGCCCCCTGGCGGCTGAAGATAAATCCATAGAAAAGCCGCGTCTTTGTATAAGTCACATGGTTCAAAGAGTGGGAAAAAAGTAGCAGCTTATAGTCCGGAAAATATGGTATATTTATATATATTTATTTATACAATCCTGAATACTCCAACTGATATACAGTACACACATATATGTATATCTTTTTTTTTTTTTTTCAGGTGTCTCCCGAACCTGTGTGAACATGGCGGCCGCTGCTCTCAGACCTGGACCTCCTTCACCTGTGACTGTTCAGGAACAGGATACTCAGGAGCGACATGTCACAACTGTGAGTCTTCTCATCTTCATTTCGGCACCGTGTCCTTCTCCCAAACTTCCAATTAGCAGACGCTCCCTACCTGCCCCCTGCGCCCCCTCGTTCATTTCAGGTCTACTGATCTGTGTCATTTGACTCTGCGCACACATCCCTTCCCGCATTGCAGGAGTCGGGGGCAACAACTTGTCCTTCTTCAAACTTCGACAACCTGAAATGACCCTGAAATCGCCCCTGTTGTTCCTATTTTCTTTTTTATTCTCTTCTCTTTGGACCAGTGTGAGTTTAAAGAGACTGTACATGTTGGGGATTTTTCATCACAGGTTTCAAATGTGACACCCCCCCCCCTCCTGGATACTGGCTGCAGAGAAACCGATGTTAAAACAGTATGTGTGAAATCCCTTTGCCCCAGAATACTGATGACTTGTTTATATGCAGGCAAATGCATGCAATATTTTTTTTTCTTTTTTGGTGCACGTCAGAGGGAACATGACAGAAAGAGCATCTGCTGAATTAAAAATAGGCCCCCTCCTCCCCCTTACTCAACTGTCATCAGCTTCACCCAAAAACACATTTTCAGAGGCACAGCTCAGACTTCAGTATCTGAAGCCTGGGCATTTGGAGGCTCTGCGTAATTGACAGTCCCTGCTTTTGGTAAAGGGTGACAGAGTTTGGACATCACTTTAGAACGAGTGGAGCTGATTTTTTTTTTTTTTTGCAAAAATCAAATGCGTCTGAAAAATGTCTGTTTTTTTTATTAGCTCCCATGGCCAATCAACTACCTAAGGAGCCTCACTAATACAACCTTTTTCCACAAAGTCAAGGAGGATTTCACACTAAATTATGCCACCGGGCTGTTCGTTATATATTTAGACCTACCTTTACAGTAGCACAGGCATGAGAATAGGTGGAATCTCCTCTGGGAGCTCCGCCAGCATGGGATTATATGGTAAAATATAAAAGTGCAAAGTGAATTCAGTGGCTTTGTCTTTGCTCTTTGTCCTGAGCCTGTATCCTCAAACCACTTTGAAAAGGCCTTCAGTAGCATCGTGCGGTGTACTATGTTGAAGTCTAAATCTAAATGTGTCAATTAAAAGAAACCTCTCAATCTAAGGCCAAATCTTCATGCCAAACTGTATACCTAGATGTGGCATTGGAAATAATTTCCAACCCTAATATAATTAAATACACAACAAAAAAAAACAACATATTTTCTTTTAACAACACAAGGAGAAAACAACAAGCAGTTTGAATTGTTTTCCATCTTCGTTTAATTTACGACTCGTGCTCTTCAACAGTCCAGAGTCTCCGTCGTCATGTTTTCATTTCAGTACTGATGGTGCCTACGCACGCTGCCCACACACCACCGTACCACCGCAGACGCTGTCTTTCAAACTTCACTCTGATAACAAACTTTTTCCCAGAGGACACAACGTCCAATTTCTGCCCTCCAAAAAAACAATGACGTTAATCCTTTTAAAAAATTGAATATCCCGTGAATATAAGGTCATTGTATTCTTTCATAATGCATATAACACAATGTAATATTGAAATTCAGTTTCTAAAATTACATAGTATGATTATTATATGTCAAAGTATGAATTGACATATTCATCTTAGTTCATTATAGTATTGCATGGTGTAAAATAGTGTAGATTTAAAATCAAAGTATTCTACAGTAAGATATTTTATAAAGTAGCCTGATGCTACAGTATATTACAGTACAGAACACTAGTGTTTAGTAAAGAAAAACAAGGAGACGCCGCATGTTATTAAAAATGAATTATCATCTAAATTATACAGCTATTTCTTCCCCAGGTGAAGAAAATATTTGAAGGTGATCAATAAATCATGACAGGACAAATAACATTTACGTCATAGTCAGTGTTTATCTTTTTTTATGCCCCATTATCTCCTCAAAGCAGAACCTAAAACGGCATTATTGTCTGTAATGTTTTCATTGATAAATGACACCTTTGTGTAGATATTGGTTTTGTGTGTTGTTACCATTTAGTTCTTAAAAGTGTGTGTGTGTGTGTGTGTGTGTGTGTGTGTATGGCGCTGAGCGCCCGCATGGCTGTGATTTAGTGAACTGGAAACATTAATTATTAAACTGTAGAAGCATTATAATAAATAATGGAATATTACTTTATGAATTTATCCATGCAGCAACACCTTATAAAATCTTAAGGCTGCAGAGGGGGAGGAATCTCTCCCTTAAATTTAATGACCGGGAATTTTACAGGTGCTAAATCTGAATATAACTTTGCTCGAGAAGATCGAATTCTTTTCCCTATTTTAACATATTTTACATTCAATGGATTCATTGTGTATAAAACCCTTTAATTTATGCGTTTCCTTAAGACATTGTTGATTACTCTAGACTAGATTAAAGGGAGGAGGAGATGAAATGGTTCAAAATTTATCTAATATAGCTTAAAAAAGAAACTCGGGGGAAAAAAACTACCCCAAAAAAGAGTAAAGTTAGACAGAGACTTTGCTGAACCATTGAAGCAAACAATGCAAACCAATGTTGCTAAAGTAGCACACTATCTAAGAACAGGGTTTAATCTGAGCCGGATCCTGCTGGAACATGATCTGAGATCCTTTGAGTCACAATGAAAAAAAAGAAAAGAAAAGAATTGTCTCCAAACTTTCATGTTCTCTGCTTTCATTTTACAAATTAAGCACTAGCTAAAAATCAACGAAAATGTTATCGCAACAAAACTATAAGGTTATTAGCTGAAAGCTACACAGTACCTAAATGATTTTGTTTGGGCCCCAAAGGGTAAATGATTGTGCAAAAAGGCTAACTGTAGGCTAAAATCCTCAAAATATCGAAAACACAGAAAAATATTTTTTTAAAGCTAACCAGAAGTATGGACTCACTGCGTCTGCACAGCAAAAAAAAAGCAGTAATGTATCTGGTAGAAGCCCTTGTCCTCATACGTTCTGTCTCATGAAATGCCAAAGTATGTGTAAAATGACGTGACTGATGTGGAACAAAGACATCAGAGCACAAACTCATCCTGGAACGGTCCCTGATTTCTCTCCCCTCTCCTCTGTTTCCTGCAGCCATCTACGAGGCCTCCTGCGAGGCGTACAAGTTGATTGGCAGCTCTTCGGGTTTCTACTCCATTGATCCAGATGGGAGTGGTCCCCTGGGGCCCACGCAGGTGTACTGCAACATGACAGGTGAGATCACTACGCTCCCCATGCCGTTTTTTTTTTTCTTTTTTTTTTTCTTCTTCTCCCCTCTCTCTTTTCCTAGTTTCCCTGAGCTCTGACAGAAAGTCTAGTCTTTTAAAGATCACTCTGCATTGATCTGTTCTACAGTAGCTCGGCTTCGGCCAAGTGTCCAATAAGTAATCATTATGTTCACTCGGGGCACTTCCTTAGAGTTTATCCTATGTGTCCATGTCTTTGGCAAATGTCAATGTGCTTACAGTGCATCAATGTGGCCTCGCAAATACAGATTTAACTCTTATATTTGTACGATAACGAACTAAAGTTTTTGGAAAAGCTGATAAACTTTCAGGAAAATCCTTCAAAGTCAGTATATTCAGTAAGTCAGCTACTACTGACAGGCTGACTGACACCAAATGGGTTATGAGGGACGGTAGACTAAATAAATATTGTGGAGGACGACGGATTCACAGTAGCATCGAGAGCAACTCTTGACACGTTCTACAAAGTGTTGTCAAGATGCACGGTCTTGACTAAAATCCACCAACTCTGTGAGGCCAGTTTTTTAATTATTGAGTTGTTTTTTTTTATTATTATTTTCTTGACATTTTTCCATGTTAATAATTCCAACCGTTGGATTAGTCAAAAATAAGTCTTTTTTTGAGAAATACAAAATACAGGCAAATGATTTTTGATTTATACAGACTAGTCAGGATTAACTAATGGACTTTAATTAATCAGATGAAAAATTGAACTGTTTGCTCGCCTTTTTGTCTGTTACATCAGTGCTTATGTTAACTCTCTGACCTGTTTGTGTTGAAAATGCTAATGGGGGAAACCTAAGAGAACATTATTTCTCTTATGAAATCCTATGATTTCATAAGATTTCATTAATGATTATTAATAAATGTATTATTATAATTATTTGATTGACCTTTGTAACCCCATGTAGCCCCATGTACCACTAGAGAGTGCTCGCATACCACCGGTGGTACGCGTACCACAGTTTGAGAACCACTGATTTAGAGAATACAAATACATTCTTAAATACTACAAATCCTATCTTTGTCTTTTTGTTAGTTGACAAAAGCCCCGGAGGAACTACCCCACGGCAGATCTTGGGTTTTATTGCATTTTGTACCATTTCTTCTGGTAATTAGTTTCTTAAATGACACCCTGTGTTGCTGTTCCATTTTCTATTCTACCAATCCACTGGGTACAAGCTTCTGGAATGAAAGAAAATTTGTCATGACAAGATTACAGTCCCGACAGATTAGTCTGGAGGCCCAGCAGTGGCCTCTACAGGCTGCAATTTCCATCAGAACATGTGGTCATTAAAGTCAAAAAGATTAATTTCCATAGCAGCAGTAATCTGCTGTTTTTTCTCACAGCAGTGAAGCAGGAAGTTTTATTTTTTTTAACAACTATTGTTTTACAAAAAAAAACTAGGTGTGAAGGAAGAAAATCCACCCACGGTTGTTTTTGTTTTTGATTGCGACCTCTGGTAGAGACATTTGTATTTATCCAGTAGTGGAGGAGAACTTCCAAATCAAATTTCACAGATGTTTGTCCATTGATTTTAGGAATAAAAGATACGGTATCTCCAACTGATATTAATGTGCATCTCAAGGAGAAACCGTTGACCTTTGACTAAAGGAAGAGAAAAGAAAAAGGAGTCGATATTGTCATTAAAAAAATCTCCATATACAGAACACGTGCACGCTCACACGTGCACCACAGGAGACGGGAACTTCTGAAGTTCATGGCAATGTTGTTGAGTTTTGCAGATACGCTGACATTTGACTTTTAATTATCCACAGCGCTGGTTTTTAGAACTCTCAGACACCACTCAGACCTGTCGCTGTTTACCTGCTTGGTTTCACTCAATATCTGGATCCCATTATCACACCTTCCTGTCACCTTACCCCACAGACGCTGTTTTATGCGGTTTCACGACCGAGTGTCTGAACTATTTTTGATTCCGATCGTAAAAGTGAATTTATCTCACCTCTGCTAAACTTTGGGGGCCAAGAAGAACAGGCTTTTTAGGATCAATAGAGCGATTTGTGAAGACCAGGCTGCTTTTTTTTTTTCAAACGTCCATGACAGAGGTCATTGACTCGAATAGTCGTTTAAACTGGACACGAGGAAGCAAACAATTAAATCTAACTATTTAGAGTAGGGATGTAAAAATACACTCAACTCATGATGTGATATGATGAAAGAGAGCTAGTTCTCAACAACAACAACACTGTTTGATTGTGGACCAGTGGGTTCTTGCTCAAACGCTGCTGCTGGCCATTTGATTGGTGCACATTACAAGTGGCTCCCAGGTAATTCAGAAATTAGTGTGAATTTTTGTTTTTTCTCACCTTGCTTCGATTATATTGTTGTCTTGTCGAACTTCAACAACGCAGAGTGCAAATGAAGTGGCCCACTTCCCAGGAGTTAGCCACTTAAATACTCAAGTGTTATAAAATGTCCTGGCCAGCTTTGTTGGTCTGTGAATTCTTTTCTTTGAAATGAATACATTTCTTTGTTCTAGCAGAGAATAAGTCAGCCATAACACTTTAGCTAAAGTGCGGTCTTCTGAGTCTCTTCTGAGTAAAAAATTATTATAAATATATATATGTATATGTATATTTACATATATCTTTTTCCAACTTTCCTATTCTACCTGTTTTATCCATACATCTACACATATATGTTTAAAGAATAGGCTAATCAGAGCACTCTGTGTCCCAAAAATGCTTTCAGTCAGGCAATCATTCTAAGACTGAATTATGGAACCTTGAGAAACCAGGCTTCAATTCCTCTCCCATGCAACTCAATTTCCATCATTCTCAAAGGTTACTGTTATAGGAATCACTGATCAATAATGACTAAAATGTGTTCCCTTCACAGATTCATATGAATCCCTCACGTTCGAGGCTAATTTAGGTATTCTGTTTTTAGTAAGTGATGTAATAAGCTCCCATCACTCAGCCTCCCTGGGAACACTTTCCAGCCCCACAGTGGAGGCGTGAATCCCACCCACCTCTAAAATCACTCGTCTCCTAGTTTAACCATCAGAGATTGAACACGGTGTTGTTTCCACGCACAAAGAGAGCGGCAAGAGAAAGTGATGAGATTTACTGTAAATGAACCTTTCGAGATCATGATGTCGGCTTGATAGAACAGAGATGGAGTGCACTCCACGTGGGAAAGAACCGTAGTTAAGGACGCCGGGTCATGTCATAGCAAATTGGTAAAATGTCAACAGTCTCCACAGGGGAATAGTTTACGATTTTGCCAAACAATAGAGGGTTTTTTTGTAGTTAGCTCTGATTTGTCTTTAAATATTCGCTGACATATTGGGTTTTTTGTAGTTAGCTCTGATTGGCTAACTGTTAAAATCACTATTAAATTTGTCTTTAAATATTCGCTGACATATTATACAAAACATCATGGAGGTTTAAAGTTAGTATGGGCTTACGTGAAACCTGTAGAACATCCATATGGGACCCTCGTTTCAAAACCATATTTTTCACTCATACAAATCTCACATACATCTGCAAGAGACACGTTTCCAAACAAGCGTGGACAGGAACAGGATTACGAACAGCATTCCAAATAGACTCCTTCAATTGACAGATGGCTTTCTTTGCATAGTTTGGCGTGATCTCCCGCTGGGTGCGAGCATTTTTTTTCTGGTTATTCTTGCATTGTCCCAGATTTTAAAAATAAGAGAAAAATATACCACTTTGAGGGGTTTAGTTGCTGTAAAAGTATAGTGAAGCTACATCGAAGGCCACCGGAACAACTGATAATTAGCAAACGGCATAATAGCAAAGGTACACCGACACTTCAAAAGTCTTCAGACGATGGGGTTTTAAAGAGATAAAGAACTCCTCACTAAAACTCTCTTCAAGACGATGGGGAAGAGATAAAGAACTCCTCACTAAAACTAACCCCATAAAGTAGCCAATAAACGATCATGAAAATAGGCCAAGGGCAACTACTGTAAGTGCTGGGTCAGATGTGGCATTAAATCAGCTTAAAATATAACAGAGCTGCTACGCTATTTAATATTAGCTTAGAACATATAAACCATTACTTTGAAATTAACAGTAGCTACAGATAAGGTTGAAGAGTTCTGTTAGGCAACTGGACGTGACATTTTCTAATAGAAGACGTTTCGCCTTTCTTCCAAGAAGCTTCTTCAGTTCTAACTGGTGGAGGGGTGTGCAGCAAATATATACTCCGGGTGTGAAAGAATAAAGCTACTTCAGCTCCCTCCTGTTGGGTGGGGCCTTGGGGTCAACTGGGAAAGTGTAAACAGTGGTTAGGAGTCTATTGGATTGTTGTGATCCTCATCAGAAAGGTTTCGGTCACCTGACAATAGCTACAGATACAGTATATCTGACGTTATTTTTTTGACGCTAAAAAGAAAGCTAAAAAGAAAAACCTAAAAAAAAGTAGCTAAAGGTTAACATCACATTATTGCTTGTTGACAAATGCCCAAGGTGAAAAAAAAGTTATCTTTGACCATGAAAATTTGCAATGGTTAAAAAGCTAGCTGTTGTGAGCTAAAATGTAGCTTATATTATGTTGTAAAAAATAGTATTATTTGAAAAAGGTCAAAAGAAAAGTTCTTTCCTACCATGAAATTTCCAAAGCGTGGGCCTTTTGGTGACTTTCTATGACTGGACTTATAGCATCCCCACTACATCTGTGACATTTAAAAGTCAAAGAGTTTTCTGCGTACACAAATACCACGTGCGTTCATCCAGATTTTTCTTTCTGCCAACATTCAGAAATAGCTTGAATACAACAGTACATTGAAGCCCATGAAAACAGAGACGCAGCCTCTTTGATTAATTTGCTCCATTACCCACCGCCACATCTCAAGTGTCGAATCTGCCCACTTCTTTAATTACCTCCATCGCTCGTGTCATATTTGCACGACGTTTGGAAGCATTTGCGCCTGTACCTGAATTGGACACCGCGGAGACGTGACATTTGACGGACACGCAGAGGGACACTTCCTCGATTCCCGGTCTCTGCGACGTGTCCGACAAAACAGTGCCAGTCGTGGCTGGGACACGGCAGAGAGACACCGTTCATCAGTTACCTGTCACAACTTTTTCTCAGCCATACTTCGGTGTCCTCTTCAAGGTCAATGCACTACAGTGATGCCATTACAGTGGATACAGGGAGAGAGAGATGGAGATGGAGAGAGAGAGAGAGAGCTGCTGCTGATGCAATAATATTGCTGTGCGTGTCAGTGGCATTTTCTATTTGCAGTCTCACCCCCCACAGCAGATATACCTCAGCTTGACCTCAATTAAAGAATCTATTAGAGATGTAAATAACTATAAGCCCAGCAACCTAATGTGAATAATCAATCACAGAGTGGAGCGAGAGAAGGAGGGAAGGGGGGAAGGAGGGGGTTCCTCTGAGGCAGAGTCAACACAAAAGCCACATAATTAATATTTATAGATCGTTGGATGGATGGATGGATGGATCGTTGGATGGATGGATAGATAGATAGATAGATCTGTGTCAACTCTTTTGGACTGTCTTTCTGACCAATACTTCAGCCTAACTAAAACCTATTGTTCACCTACTCCTTACCTAAAGGTCTATTAGAGCCCCTAAACACTGTTTGTGAAAACAAGTTGAGATTTCACGGTGGAATAATTGAGCTAAAGTTCAGAAAAGGTCAGCACTTCCAAGTGTAAAGGTAGAGAACCTAAAAAAATCTTTAGGCGTTTAACTACTTCGCCTATAGCTACGTTAAGGTGACAACTGAAAATGTCAAGACGCATGAGGTCGAGGGTGAATACAGAAGCCCGCTAACACCATCCTTCTGTACCGCAGAGATGAGCTGTTTGTCCACAGTGATGAATTCCTCCACCTTCTCTGTCATTTCTGGCCGTGTCACTCTCCCAAGAATGCCTATCCTTCACTTTTAAATAGCTCGTGCTGAATGTGAGGCTTCGCCGAAGCAGCCATGTTGCTTAAGTGAGTGGAGACAAAGTGTGACAGAAAGATAGCAGCCAGAGTGAAAGGGAAGGTCTAATCCATCAAAGGCGGAACTACTGTAATTCTTGGTTTGGAGACAGTGACACTGAAAGGCTAAGACATGGCAGGTGTTGAAGTTAAAAAAAAAAGAAAAAAGACAGACGATGTTGATGTGGCTCGATCACGTACTGAGAGTAACCAGTGGAAAATATAAGGATTGTAAGATGTCGGACACGAAGGAGGTCGTAAAGACAAGTGTGGCAGCAGCTCGGTAGTTGGATAATCAATGGTAGTCATGTCCATGTACCAGACATGACTAGACACCACCTGACACCACAGAGAGAGGGTGTCGTTTTTGCAGTTTCAAGATTGTGTGTTGGCTTGAACAGCCAGATACTGTGTGCCTCTGTTCTGAAAAAGTTGGATTATAGAACCGAGGTCACTACGAATAATGTGTAGATCTTGAGTCAACTGGTCGTGATGTTTTGTTGTATTTAGAATTGTAACTACAGACGTCCTTCAGTTTATCTCATGAGTGTTTGGGCTGGAGAATTTGATGCTGTTTTCTGTGTTAGGAGACTGGCCATTTGTAGTGGAAAAAAAGTACCTCCATGAGTTTTGTAAGAAAGGTTTTTCTCAAGAATTCTTGTCATTTCACAGTAACCTGATCAACAAAATCGTCACGATGTAACTTTCTGTACATCAGTACCCAGAATAGTCTCAGACATTCAAAGAGTTTCTTAATAAATTTATGGGAAATGACAACATAAACACCAAATGCACATAAAGGAGAAAAAGGAAAACAAGTGTACAGAATACAAGCAAACAAGGAGAGGCTAAATAAACTGTACTGCGCTTCCTGAGATAAGCAGAATACTATAAGTCATGAGGATTCTGCAAAACGCTGTGAAAGAGTACGCATGAATGTGTGAATCAGAGCTGGAGATTTTGCCTGACTGTCTCCTGGCATGTTTTATTGCCCGGTGTCCTCTAAATAGGACACTGTGTTCTGTAGCTGAAACTTGGGAATGACATCATAAACTCTTAAGGTGTTGTTGAGATGAAAATGTGATGAGGTGCGTCCTTTTCTAGTAGGCCTTTTATTCTTAGGTTGTCTTTCCAGACACAGGAGGTACTGTACAGTACTTACTCCTTTGTCTTGTTTGATCTTATGACGAAATCTGCACAGTCAGAGTCTCACAGTCTCCATGCAGACCAGACTCTCGGAATTAGAATAATCAGGGAATCCGCTGTATCAAAAAATCCCATTCCTGTTGATGTTATTGACACATTATTTAAGCTACTAGCACTTTGGCCCAGAGGCAACGTCTCTGTCAGTGGAGTGGAACCCCAGGGTTCACCTCCTGGTCAGGGCGGTTGGTACCTTCCAGTGGACTCACCACCTGCAGGAAGGTTCGGGGGGGTTGGTACGGTGCAGTGTGATTTGGGTGGCGGTCGTGTAGTCTGCTGCCCCCGTGACCCGGTAACGGATAAGCAGATGAAAATTCTAGGAGCTAGAACATACTTTCCTCGTCTCTTCCCTTGTCTTCGCCAACGTGGGAGTTTGTTTCTGTGGATGTAGTAATGATAACTTGATTTAAGGCCCAGAGAAACTCTGTTACTCCGTACCCAATACAATGAAGAGAATCACATTCAGCCCGTTTCCACGGAGCTTTTTCATGCAGGTGTACTTATTATGACAGATCACAACACACCAGAGGCTGAGAGGAGGGTAGAGTGCCTGCCCGAGTTTTTTCGTAGTGCAGCTGCATCCTGCAACTGTTGCAGTTTTTATGACAGTGACCGAACAGGACCCACGATGGACACAAAAGTTACTTTATCTTTTTATTTTTTCGTGCACAAAAAAGGGGAATCCACTAAGCTCTTCCTGTCTCTTTTAAACTGATGCACCTTCCCTGCGATTAAAAAAAAAAAAAGTTCTGTCAAGCCTCAAAGAAGGATTTTATTATTTAATGTAACATAAAGACAGATAAAAACACACGCTCTGCCTCTGTCTCTGTCATGGCATGTGGACATTTCTGACAGGAAATACAAATGAATGTGTGATTTAGCATTCAGAGTAATGAGTGCGGATGATGTATTAACATATAAAGGTTAGAGCATTATTTTCTGGGCTGAATTCTAACGGAGTGCCAAGGTTTTGGTGTTCCAAATTTGAGGTCAAGATTTTTATGCTATCGAACTGTTTTGTAGTTAGAAGATACAGAGTGGACGTCATGTCCCTGTTATCGGACCTTCACACCTCTTTGTGCATGAGTTAAAGGGTGTGAAGGCGAGGTCTCACGTATTTAATGTATTTTCAAAGAAATGAAAATATACAGCGTAAGGCACTTTAGGCTAAGAGGCTGTCGCTCTTTCTTACAGAGGAGAGGGTTTGGACCGTCGTCCCCCACAACGTCACCACTCCGGTCACCGTCCAGAGCTCCTCGCTCCATAAACCTTACGTCATGGACTTCAACTACAGCGCCACAGCGGGGCAGCTGCATGCGATTGTGTCGGGGTCGGAGCAGTGCCAACAGGAAGTGGTCTACAACTGCCGGAAGTCTCGTCTCTTCAACACAAGAGGTATTTAATGACGCTCACGTAGGCTAATGGTTGAATTACTGTATGTCAGTGAAGGAGCAGGGAACAAAAACGCTGCAGAACATTTGTAATATTTAATATAGAATTTATATTATTATAGTGTATATATTTAATATTACTATAGTTAGTGTATATTTTAAATGATTAAAGTCTATATATTTTATATAATCATAGTGTAAACCAGTGACTCCCAACCACTGTGCCATGGAAAATCATCCAATTTTACTTAATTGGTCAGAAAAAAATACTATTTATATATTGCATAGTTTTTCTTTGTTTAACAAATAAAGACTTGTCCACTAGGTGGCCGCAGATGGCTAGGAAAACTAAAAAAAAAAAAATCAGAGCTGTTGAAGGAGGTCTTTGAGTGTCTTTCTTCAATTCCTGCGAGTAAATCAGAGTTGTCTTCAACTAAACGGGCCGAGATTTTGGTGAACTGATAAAATTTAAACTTGGAGGTTATTATATTTTATTACATATACGTTTTATTACATATACGTTTACATATAAGAATGTTGTTTGGTGGTGTGCCGTGGGGTTTTCCTAATGAAAAATATGTGCCACGGCACAAAAACATTTGGCAACAGCTCGTACAATTTTCCCATTTTTAAATAAGCAACTAGAGAATATTAATAATTGAACTTTTTTTTAGCTATTATTTAATTGTTATTGTCATCGTTTAAAAATAGTCCAAATGTTATTTTAGTCCAATCCTGACCTACATCTATATCACCGTGTTTTTTCCATCAATCACAACCTTCTGCCGCCCCGACCGGACTGGTCTCAGTGTGGACCAGTGTGTACAATTTCATGGTAGTTCAGCGTCGGTTGTTTTGCATCCGTGGTGGAGTGGTTGTTGTGACAGTGTGAATTGAAAATGAGTCTGTTTGTGTGCTGTCACTGTAGGAGCTGCTGCTGCTGCTGCCCCCCCCAGTGTGTCCTCTCTCCTGCCTCCCTCCACATGTTTTTTTTTTTTTTTTAACAATAAGTTGCCAATATTTAGGTGTTCACTCATCTTGAACTGCTCTTGCACCTATGTCGTCCACAAACACCAAAACATTTCCTCTTAAATCATGAAACATTCATGATGTCCCAGTTTCAGCACATTTCCCAGGGCACTGTGTGTGTGTGTGTGTGTGTACAAACAAACAAGTTCATTATCACACCAGACTTCAAAGAAAGACACAAAAACATATTTTTTTTGTCAAAGCTGCATAAACATTTTTTTGCAAAAAATACTTTTTTTTCCCAAACCCTTTGTTGTCAGGGAACAAACACAAATGTGGCCAAATTAGTTCTGCTTTTTTTTTTCACACATTCAGATGCAGACTAGGTAGAGATTTTTTTTTAATTATTGAAATTTGAACTACAAACTCCCGCAGCAACATGTTTACACAGGCGCCACAAAAGGAACAAATGGTAGAATTCTAAAAGAGACAGAAGTTGACAGTTTATCCTCAAAACTTGGCTTGAACATTTACAGAAACCTGTAAAATGGAGCCCTGAAGTTAAGGTTTGACTGTCCCCCCTCCAACCAATCACTCGCCTCAAAATCAACCCTGAACACCATACTGTCCTAAGTGCACAGTCCCTGTCTGTTATTTTTTAATTTGATATGAAAGAAGCCGTTCTTTAATTATTAAACCTTTTATTTAAACTGCTTTAACAGCAAGTCCAAACTGGTCCAAACCCCCGAGCAAATTCCCTCCTTTTTATCTTCTTTAACGACTTGTTTCCATCCTTATCTTGAAAAACCAATGTGCTTCAACTGCACACTTTGGTTATTTCTTCCTCATCTTTTAAGTTGCTTCATCAACTTTTACGACATCCTTATGTTCATATTGTGGATGAAATGGCCAATTTCAACAGCATTTAACATGAAACTTTAATGAAAAAAAAAACAATGGAAATGTGCATGATTCAGTAACCAGGCGGAATTGATTTTGTCTCAATATAGTCTCAAGTACATGAACCCCTGAGCTCAAAGACACAGGTGTTTAAATGTGTGGTAAACACTTAACCAACGCCAAAGCACCCTTAAAAAAACATGTAAAAACAACATTTATTTTTGTTCACAGCCCAATTAAAGTGTCTTGGTGCGACGTTCTAAACTCAAGAGAAAGTCCAAGAGAGAACTCGAGTGTCGTTGCTCTTAACCTTTCCTCCTAAAAGACAACTTCAGTCATGAGATCATTATGATGAGCAATTATTAATAGCATTTTGCAAATTGTGTCTGTCGCAGGAAGTCCAATTTTTTTTCCCAGCATTTTCTACAGCACCGTTTCCGTGGCACATATTTTACATCTAGAAAATCCCATGTCACAGCAACAAATAAATGTTATGAGAGGAATTTAAAATGGAAAAAAAAAGATCTGTCTCATCTCCACTGTCAGTCTCTGCTTCTAAGATACAGACGTTGCTCCACTTTAATGTACTTCCTAATGTTCTTCAATTGCTGGTTGATTTGCATTGATAAACATTGTTTTTGTTTTCCTGCTGGATCTCAAACGGCAGCAACGTTCACAGTGAACAGATTTAATGACTCCTCGGTCTCCGTCTGTCTGTGTGTGTCCTTTTCTTCTTGTTTGTTTCACTGTTTTATTTTTACACTGCAAAACGTGCTTTTTCAAGGTATCGTTTTTTTGTTTTTTTTTTAGTGCTGCCGTGAAAACTTGCTGTTTGTGTACAAAACCGAAAGGCAACTTGGCATTTAGGAAACTCTGCGACACGCTGCTTTTCATCCATCCACCCGCGTGGCCCTGTTGGTGTGGATTCATGGAAAATACACCAGCTTGGGGTTTTTTGTGTTGTTAAATCTGCAGGAGATGAGCAGCAGAAGAGTGATGGTGTTGGCTTATCAGAGCAATTCCTATGGAGAGGTATTCCTAGTACAACATTTTTCTTTTTTAGTTTTTTTTTTTTTAGATTGGTTTTGTAACTGGTTTCTGACGACGCCCGCAGCTCCCTGTGGAGTTTACACACTCCTTCTGTGAATCACGGTGGGCTTCAGGATAAAATATGTGAGGGAACGGGATGTGAGCGGCTCCAGGTGAGGACTGGACTAATCGCTCAACTTTGGCAACAATCACACCGTGGCAATGTGTAGCACGGATTTGTGATCGAAGCAATGACTCCTATAGACAAGTGTAACAGCTTTTCCACAGCAGGCATAGGCGACAAAAACAAGGCCCAGTGTCATTGAAGTGGTCGCCCCAAGGTACTTGTTTAATGATGACAAGAGAATTATATCCTCTGTGATGAAGTATTCAAGGACGCAATTTATGACTGACAAAAAAATATAGATATTATTAAATATGAGTGCAAAATTCAAAATTGATTTGAATTGCATGGACACATTTTGTTATTCATTTAATTTACAATTATATATCAAATAAAACATTCGTGGTTGTAGAACAGATTAAAAGATTAACTTTTAATTTATTGTAGATTTTAATTTTTTTTTTGCTTTTTTTCTAATGTTTCTATTTTCCAACTAACACTCATATATATATATATTTTTTTATTTATTTTAGGTCTTAGCACTTATGTTAGCATGTAATTAATAATAATTTTTCAGCTGAGGGTTGGTTTTTGGGGGTTGTGAGAATTATTCTGGCAACAGTGTTACATGGATGGAAATGGAGAAATTGCAGTGGGAGACTTGTAATAATTGGTCACTGTGTGTGATTGACAGCTGCGTTGTTTTTCTGAGTCGCTAACCACCATGCTCCCTACCCATAATTAACAAGTATAATAAACAATGGTTTTTGCATGTTGCTTAAGCTGCCGTCATATCCTCCCACCTTTCTTATAATAGCGCTCAGTAACCTCCAGTGACTGATATATGTGGAAATACAAAAGCTGAAGTGTGTTAGTTCTGCTCATCATTCCGAAGCACTTCCTGATAGAGAATATTGAGCTTCTTTTTAGAGAAGACGCTCTAAATAGAATGCATTCGCTTTCCTGCCTTGTGTAACTTCCGTCAATATCCATCCAAATTAAGGCCAAGTGTGAGTGAGAATGACCTCT
>NC_024322.1:3992588-4044212 GCF_000523025.1 Cynoglossus semilaevis | reverse complement strand
TTTGCCGCCCTGAATGGTGTTCCGACAACAGGCGGCAGTATAAAGAGATTTTGGTCGGTCTGCAGCGAGAACCAGACTCAGGGGCCCGGATTAAAGGGCAAATGACGATAAAAAGCCTAATATTTTCAACCTTTGTGATGCTAATAGTTGGAGGCTCACCGGGGGTGATTTCCTCCCGTCTGCTCTGTCCTGCACTACTGCCTCCGCTATTATGAGTTCACGAGTTTTATCTAAATGTTTGTTTACGCCATCGTGTTATCTGATGAACTAACACTCACGCCGTCGCAGCCTGTATATCGGCGGCGTGGACTGAAATGCATGGGCGGCACAGACAGCCACTTTAAGCATGTGACACCTAATTGTGTATTCTGACATGTAACTTAATGGGCTTTTGTCGCCATGCACGTCGGCCTCATCCTTGATGCAAGGTCACGTTTCTGTGACAGATGACTGAAGCCGGACCACTTAACCTTATATCGCGGAGGTAATGAATTGTGCGTTTATGGCTGGAATGTAGCCTCATTGACACCCACGGAAGCGTAATCATAAAATGCGAAAGCAGAATCAAAAGAAAAAAACATGTTTATGAAAATAAACGAAAACGAAAAAAACATAATTCATGAGGAAACAGGAGGCTGTGAAATGAGAAGTTAATACTATACGATGTGAAAGGTCTGGATTTGAAATTTGAATTTTTTTTTTTTTTTAATTCCTTGACCCTGCTATTTTTATTTTTTTACTTTTCTAAGTGTTCACCTTGAGTTTTTGTGTTAGCCAACAGCCTCTACAGCTTTCATCTTCTCTTCAGCCGTCCTCGCATTGAGGTTGTTTTGTACGCGCATATATTTATATTCTGTTTAAACTGCCGTGCTGTACATAAGAACTTTCAAGAAGCTACACAGCATAAAGGTTTTCTAGGGGATTATGTAAAAGTTGGTGAAAAGAAGGTGCCATACATAGAATCAAATCATTATTTTTTTTTAAATTTGATCATGGTGTTTCTAAAGTATAAAGCTCTGTCAAAGTTATCAGATTTAAATGTGTAGCTGAGGTTTAGAGAAGATTAAAACTAAGTTGAGCTAGGAGGTGACACTTTTGTAATGCTAAGAGTTACTAAAGATTCAATAATTCGCAGTGAAAGGAAGTTATTTATCAGTGTTGCCAAAAACAAAACGTAAGCCCAGATAGATAGATAGATAGATAGATAGAATACATAGAATCAAATTATTATTTTTTTTTTAATTTGATCATGGTGTTTCTAAAGTATAAAGCTCTGTCAAAGTTATCAGATTTAAATGTGTAGCTGAGGTTTAGAGAAGATTAAAACTAAGTTGAGCTAGGAGGTGACACTTTTGTAATGCTAAGAGTTACTAAAGATTCAATAATTCGCAGTGAAAGGAAGTTATTTATCAGTGTTGCCAAAAACAAAATGTAAGCCCAGATAGATAGATAGATGGATAGATACTGTAGATAGTTTTTCTGAATGTTTAGTTTACAAATGTGTATTTATTTCTTTACTTTTTAACTTTTGTATATATTGTGTCTAATTCTCTTAATTATTTTGGATGTTATTGTAAAACTATCAAAGTGAGGTGGCAAATGTATTTGTTCAGCTATCATCCCTGACCTTGGCCTACTGTAGATGAGCTGACTCTGTAGCCTTAGCAGCAAAGGCAGAAATGAGGCCACAGCAGTGGCGACTGACTGTCGCGGCTGGTGTTGTGTTACAGATGGCAGTCCTCTGTCCTGGTGGCTGGACAGAGAAGGTGAGAAGAGGAGCTACTGGGGAGGCTTCCTGCCGGGGGTCCAGCAGTGCTCGTGCAGCCTGGAGGAGAACTGTTTGGACATGAACTATTTCTGCAACTGCGATGCCGACACAGACACATGGTACGGCTGCAAACACGTTAATAATTTGGCTCCACACAGAGCGCATTATTTTCGACATCAAGTGTAAAAAAAATGTGATATTGTGAGATTCTATTATTTTTGTGTCAGTTTTGCCGACATCACTCAGAGTGGGATAAATTATTCAGACACTTCCTCATATTTTTCAAGAGCATCGTAAACGTCTTTTGTAACGATGGTCGTAAAGTTGGATCAGCTCCTCTTTGACACAGACTTGTCAGAAAATTGAAAAAAAAAATCACCTTCATGAATGAGGATTTATTGAAGAACTATTATGTTAGACCTTTACTGTACCTAATATACTGGCTGCTGAGTGGACGAGGGTCGTAGAGTAGGACTAAGGGAGGCCACGTGACTTTACTGTCTATTACTGTACACGTTGCTCAATCTCACAGAGTTGGCATTAGAACAATTTTGAAGCCAATGTGATTCATTACTACGAACAACCTCCTAGAAAAGTTGGGCTACTTTCTAAACATGTCATAAAAACGAACATTTGTTACTTTAACCTTAAGTTTAAGGTATTAAAGAGGCTAAGCATTTATTTCATAAAAATGTTTGGAGGCATTTTATTCTATAAATGAAAACTTGAAAGTGTCTGTCTGCACTGTTATAAGGAAGGATTGATAAGAATCCAGTATCTCTGATGGTACAAAGATGGTACCTGTAGCCATGGTTTGGGAATTCCATATCTGTGATGAGCTATACTGGAATTTAGGGTTAAATAAGATGCAAACTTTTTTTTATATATAAAGATACAGATATATATCGCAATTTCTTTTAACCCAATAAAACAGTGTTTCCCAAACGTTTTTTGGGGGGACCTATATTTTAAAAGTCACAAACACTTGCGACCCAAGTCGATAGACATTATTCGTAAACTCTGTAAAAGGAAAACATGATGCGAGGCGACCCCAAAAAAAAATTATTGTGACCCACCTGAGGGTCGCGTCCCAGTCTTTGGGAAACAATGTAATAAAACGCATGACAAATACCGGCCATTTAACATATTTAATACGTATTTTTCAGAATATATTAGTCATTTAAATGACATTATTTTTACACAATGTAACCTTTATGGTTTATTTGCTAACATTAAGGGACAAAGATGTCTTGTAGACTCATCAGATTTTATATTCAGTTTTTTTAAAGCGCTTCTGTTTGTAGAGGGTAATTTGATCACATCAGACAGACAGCTGTTTTTTTAAGAACTGTCTCCTGTCAGTCAGATTAATGGACTTTTTTTTTGCAGATTTTAATCAATTGTCTAAACATTTACTTCTTCACCAAAGTATTGAAATCAATGATATGAAATACCCGGTATTTGGTCTCTAATTCAGAGGATTTCCATTGGTCGATTTATTGAATCTTATGTCAACAGTTTTTTTTCCCCCTGACTTATTTCTTTCTCTATGGCTTTGGCAAATGGACATGTCCTCTCGTATGGTGTGTTTTACATGGCAGCTGTCTGCTCGACAGAAAATACACTGTCATGAATCATCAATCAGAGTTGAGTTTCCCGCCGAGGCCTTGTGATAAATAGGCAAAACCGAGCTGATAAAAATATTCCTCCCTCATTAAACGACCCTCAAGAGAAGCTCGGAGCCAAGTTTTTTTTTCTTCCAATCAACACGCACATATTTAGTCATGAACTTGTTGGAACAGATTCGCAGACAAGTGCTTTATTAATTATAACTCAGGTGCTGTTTTACAATTAGCACAAAGCTAATCGCAATCTTGCATGGCAGTTTTTCATTGGCCTCTCTGAGCGTCCCTGCAGTCTGCGTGTTAATCCACTCCTGCAGAGTCAGCTCAGTTTGCATATTTCCAGCGGCAGTTGTCGACTTTGTGATAGATGGTCCCAGTTTTAATGTGTTTACTCTGCTTTCCCGGCTAATGCAGAAGAATGAGGGCCTTTATCTGGCCCCCCATAAAGGCGTCCAGCCCTCCAGGGCTTCGTGATGCTATTTATTTGTTTCTCACCCCCTCCCCCCTTTTTTTCTCCTTCTCTTTCTCCTTGTTTGAAACAGGGCGAACGACACCGGAATCCTTTCCTACAAAGACCACCTACCAGTCAGCCAGATAGTAATCGGAGACACCAACAGGACCGGCTCACAGGCCGTGTACCACGTGGGCCCTCTGCGTTGTTATGGAGACAGTAGGTGATCACCTCAGCGTTGATGCCACCCCTGCTGCGGGGCTACATTTGGCTGCAGATGGAGGCGTAAACACTGATCAGAGGCGCAGTGCCCCGTCAGATCTTTGGGCTTTTTCTCTCCACCTCAGTTTATCCACGAGGGGAGCGATAAATCTCATCGGTTCGGCTGTAAAAACCTGAGACTAACTAACCTCAGCTAAAGATACCTGCAGGTCTGCCTGTGCGGACTCATGCTGTGTAGAGATGAGAGCAAAGTAGTGATTTTTTTTTAATCCCTCGCCTGCAGTCAAATGTAGTTCATCCCATGATTTAAATTAAAAAAAAAAATACGCATAGATTTTTGATTGCACTGGGCAAAATTAGCATAGTTGATACACACTAATTGAAGATGTGGTCCATCCTGGATTCATCTGTGCAGTGGATCATCTCATTATTTTTTGGACATGCAATCCATGCATGTTTATTGATATGACAGAAGGAAAGGATTTAGTCAACTAAATGTTTAGAAATTGTTTTTATTGTCTGTTACTGAGAGATTTTTCAGCATCATCTGTTGTCTTTAATGTAACCTTAGTCCCTTATTCTATAATATAAGAATTTGGAAATTCACACTGAGTCTTTGTAACCCACACAGGCTGCCACAAGAGGCATAAATATTTTGGGTTTTCAAAATATTTAGGAAAAAATAAAATGGGCAGAAGAGATTTTTATGTTCACCCAGCGACTACAAACCGTCCGTCAAAGTTCAGTAATCTGACGACAGCGGCTGATTTGGACTGTGGTTCATGTTCATGTTCATGTTCACGTCATTTTTCTAATATCTGAAGAATAACCATAATATTACCAACATATAGACCTGGACTCCTTTCATGAGACACTCTCTGTTGTAATAGACATTTTATATGAAAAACTGATTTACATTTATGGTGTGTTTTCGTGATATTATCATTTAACCTTGGTATCACAGCACAACCCACAGCCATGAACTCCACAAACAAAAGGTTATTGAATTTTTTTATGAGCTCTAATATAACGGCTCATTGGAAAAGTGGCATCCGGTAGAAATCATGGTTTTACAAAGACTCCTGTGCTGCAGGAGCACTAACCCTGTCGCAGACTTCACATAATTACAATCCCAGTAGTCGACACACTGTTACAAACAGTGCGTGATTCAAAACAGAGCTGTAGTGACTGGAGACGTGGTTACCATACATTTAAACAAAACCACATCAAATCTCTCTTTGGATCTTAATACAGTAAAAAGGTTAGAAAATACACTTTTTCTGAAACAGTAACTTCACCTTTTTTTCCTCAGAATTATAAGTTTAAATTTGCCTTTTTATTGGAATTTCTTTTTTTCATTTCATCATTTGTTTTTGATTTTAATTGAACTAAATAGTCTTTTTTTCATTTCATCATTTGTTTTTTATTGTTTAAAATTGTAACTGGATTTTTTTTAAAGGATTAAGAAATGATTTTCTTCAATTTTAGGATTTTCGTTACATTTTGAAATTGAATCAAATTGTGGTCACATTTCCATATTTATTGAGTCTATATTCCTTTATTACAATTATTCGATTATAGTACAAAATTGTTTAACTTTCTTATGTGATTAAGTGCAATCCAATCCTTCATCAAACTTGCCTGGTCCAAAACTAATCTCTTTTATTTTCTGATTTCATTAGAACTCAACCTACACATACTGTGTTAGTTTCTCATTCAGCTCCTAAATGGGTGTCACAAGGACATCAGAGCTCACCTCTCTACCCATCAGCCACTGCTGCTAATGGGGTTTTTAACTATAAAATAAAGAACCAACATTGAGGAACAAATCAGTTTGATGAGCCTGGCTGTAAATGAAGCCTCGTGACTGATGTTTACATCTTAATGACTGTGTGAGCTAATAACCATCTCCTGATCCAGGGAATGAAAAGCAGCGTGGATTCATTAACTGCTAAATATTTTTCTTTCCAATTTGATGGAGATGATAAATGACTTGGTCGCAGAACACCTCCATAAGCCCGTTAGCTGCACCTTGTTTTGTCAACCTGAAGTGGAAGAACAAAGACCTGATCTTTGTCAGTCAAGGCTGTAACAATAGGAATTGGAATTGTGAAAAATAACAACTCCTCTCACAAGAGCTAAAAGCTAGATTGCAGAAAGTTAGCTAGATTAGCTAAAAGATAACTAAAAGTTGGCTCAGAATAGTCAAGGTAAACCAAGAAGAATGTTAAAACTAGGGATGGCTCCATACAGCTTTTTCATGTACAATTCCCGATACTGCGATTTGGAGTATCTACTAACACCGATAATAATCCGATACCTGCTGTTGCTGAGATGATGATGTTCCCTGTTTACCGCATGTCCTTTTGTATGTCACAATTTTGATGATTGAATGTGTTACATACTGCAATTCAGATGGCGTTCATACTGTACGATATGCTAGGAACTATTTGATATAAATGTTCAGTTCAGTTTTACTCTAGAAGAAGTGACAGATATGCTTTTATCATTTATTAGTTAGTATTGATATTTGATGATTTGTGAGCATCAATATATTGTTACCATGGAGTCCATTCTCCCATCACTAATTTAAGGCTGTAAGGCTTTACTGTAATCATCGTTTCTTTATTCTACCTTTTACTTTCAGTTTCGCTTAATCGCTCATCTGTCATTTCCTTCTTTTTCCTTCCAGAGTCCATTTGGAACGCCGCCTCCTTCTACCAGGAGTCGTCCTACCTCTACTTCCCCACCCTGCAGGCAGAGCTCTCCTCTGATATCTCCTTCTACTTCAAGACCAGCGCTCCTTCCGGAGTGTTTCTGGAGAACCTGGGCCTCAAAGACTTCATCAGAGTGGAGCTCAGCTGTGAGTCAGTGCACAGAGAACATGTCATGACAAGGGCAAGGAGGAACACGACGGGTTTCAGGGAAGAAAAAAAAAACTGTACATAAAAGCTGTCAGGGGATTTGAGCTTCACTTCTCTCACATGAAAATGCAGGCAGCGCTGCACTGTAGCTGACAGTTCAATTTGGTCGCGGAGCGTGCTGTGGGGTCGGCGCAGTGTGATGTAATCCTAATGACACAGTCAACAGCGGTGTCGTGCAGTCGTGAGGGACGTTAAAAGCATTTCCTTATTACTCGTCCGATGGAGCTGAAATCCGTCATGATTAGAGGAAGTGACATAATCAGGAGCCGTGGTCAGAGTTAACTCAGAGGGACACAGCAGATGCAGGAGAGACAGGTGTGGTTTCTCTCTGTCTTCTCTTTGTCTTACTGCAGGGGCAATTAACAAAAGGAACCCAACGGTTTCATATCACTGAGTGATGTCATTAAGGAAAACGAGAAGAGGAAATTTGGTGGTTAAAGCAGACGAGGGCCACAGAGAGATTCTCAAATGTTGGGATGTATCTTAGTTCGAGGGCAAAAGGCTGACATTCAAAAAACTGACTGGAATCTCACCTTTAAGGCCTTTTTGTTTTAGTTCAAAATATTTTGTATTAAAAAAATTAAATTAAAACATTTAAAAAGTCCAAAAGTTAAATTTGTCACTTTACCAAGTTGGATGATGACCCATTATAGGAGTTTAATCACATTACAATGATAAGACTTCTGATTTTTTTTTATATAAAATAGTTCATTGATGAAAACTCATGCATTCTGACCTGTTCTGCTACATCTTTGAACTTCACCGGGGAGGAAATTTAATGAAAGTAAGATGTCAAAAAAGGCAGAGCTGCATTTTTCAAACAAATCTGTCCACGTTGGAACAGTAATATCTTCTTTGTTTTCCTACTGAGAGTTTATGTAAAATCAGCGCTCTCTCCTTGAAAACTGCTGGCTTTTATTCTCCTTCAAGGAATAAACTGTAGTCTCTCTGTGATTTCTTTCGAACAAAAGACAAATTAACAATAATGGAGAACATTTTCCACATTGTGAAGAGAGGGACTTCCAGCCACGCACCCTTTTTTGTTTATTTATCTGAGCCGTTAAAGGAGATGTGAAATGTGATTACGGCCTGTTTTGTTCCCAAACCTTGAGGGAGGAGCTCTCGGGATATTTCGCCACCATTATGTATGGCTGCAGCATCAGGGCATTGTGAAATATTGACAAGCTGTCAGCTGAGCCCCCTCATAAATCTATTCAGGTCATCAAGTTTTCCCAGCAGCATTGTATCACATTGCATCAGAAAAGGGAGGACAGAGAACGAAGCCATAAAAACCTAATATCACATTCTATCTGTGTGTGTGTGTGTGTGTGTGTCCTGCACAGCTCCCTCAGTGGTGACTTTCTCCTTTGATGTGGGAAACGGTCCGGCGATCCTCTCTGTGAAGTCCCACTTGCCCCTGAATGACAGACAGTGGCACTACGTGAGGGCGGAGCGAAACGTGAGAGAGGCCTCGCTGCAGGTCGACCAGCTTCCTCCGCGGTTCCTGGAGGCTCCGACCGACGGACACCTGCGCTTGCGGCTCAGCAGCCAGTTATTCATCGGTAGGAACGTCACACTGGACGCTCTCTTCACAGTCTGGATTGATAAGGCACTTCTCCAGTCTTGATGACCACCCAGAGCGTTTCACGCCGCCGTTATTGCCGCTCGGACATTTGCATACAGTCACGCATCTACATCTATATGCAGCTCAGCCGTCAGGGGAAATTTCAGCGTTTAATATCTTGCTCAAGGACACCTCGACATGTACAGTAGATTGTTGGAGGCAGGGATCCAGCCCCCGATATTCTGTTTAAGTGGATGACCTGCTAACTGATCCACAACCCCCAGCCTAAAATTACCTCCAACCACGCACTGATTTCAGGCCGGCATGATGGAAGTTAGAGTCTATTTCTGAACGTTGTACATATTAGGATTTCCAATCCAATTTTTTTATTATTATGGACGATGATGTCAGTTTAAATGATAACGTTTGTAAATCCAAAATAGTTGGATCAGACACTTTTACAGTTGTTGACCACTGTAATACATCACTATAGTAACTGTAGTGATGATACAATATAATGTTATACAGTACATAAGTAATGGTAGTCAGTTATCATGTCTAAAATAGAACCAGCTGTACTCCTAGTTTATTATCTGTGATTGAGAAAATTCTATTGATTTATACAAAAGATGGATGGATGGGTGGGTGGATGGATGATGGATGATGGATGATGGATGAGTTGGTGGATGGATGGATGGATGGGTGGGTATGCAGGCAGGTAGGTAGATTTTTTATTTGATTGATTGATTTATGGGAAATTACGGCTAATTTTAATACAGATATCTTTAAATATATATTCAACAAATGTTGTAAAAGACAAAAACAAAAAACAAAAAATCTGCCATATCACATTCTCAAAAAAAAAAGGTAAAGTGAAGCTAGGTGTAAACACAACCCTTAAACCAAGTTACCACATACAGCCACTATTTAAATTTCTCAACTGACTCATGTATGAAAGGGTGTCTTTTTTGGCTGCTGCCTCTTCTGGTGCAGCAGCCACAGCAGCTGTTTGCTGCTGAGTGGGTAAAAGCTTCTACCTGCTGCTGCTGGAAATGAGATTGATGGCAACGATGTGAGCCGCAGCAGTACATCTGTGAGCAAAACAATGAGCTGGAATTCAGTAAAACACTCAGTGGAGCCGAGGGAGACCTGCAGAGTCGGGTGATAATTCAAAATATTGATTAATGCAGCCTTAAAGGAAAAGTTTCAGAGTTTTTTTTGTTTTTTTTCCCCTTTTAAAGAAAGTCTCAAAGTAACTCTCACACCCGTCTGGGATTCACTGTGATGGAGTTGAACTGCTGCTTCGTAGGTTTCACAATGTGAACACGGCCCTGTTTATTCAACACAGACAAACTTACAGCAGCCAAACAGGAAACAACAATTGATGTGAATGATAAATAGCAGTTTAACAAAACAGCTGCTTCTTTGTTCTGAAAAAAAGAGAGAATTGTTCTTCAAGTTAAATGGAGGGTGAAGGGTGAGGATGTTGTCATTAGAACAAGAACAACTTTTATTCAATTAAAAATGTTTTCTCTGTTGTATGGACAGTGACTTCTGTCCACGATTGTTGCCACTAGCCGTATCTTGTTAGCTGTTTTAGCTATCTTAATCAGACCATAACCGTCATGGGTTATTTTTGGTCATCTCTCAATTGTTTCATGTCGACTACCGTCAAGGCTTGGACTTGGCTTGAGTTTTGGAGTTTTGTATTTTTCTAGCCATCTTTTAGCTATTTTTGAGCTCAGGTTTCGCTATGATGGAGCTAACGTTCACCTGTTTCCTGACTAAACTTAGTCAACATTGAGATGACTCTAAAGCAGGGGACTGCGGCTCCTTCCCTGGCCTGCAGACCACCCAGCTAAGGGCCGCAACTAGATTGCATTTGAATGAAATCTGTGGTTGTTTTTGCCCCTTTTTAATGAGATGGCAGACTGTTTTAGTCTTTGTTTCCTTTTAGTGTGTCTCAGTGTGTCTGTGTGTGCGCACATAAAAAGCAGGACCGTGAAAATTAGCTCCCTCCTGACGTCAGACCAACGGTAGCCTTATGATAACATTGTCTTTGAATCACACAGTCTGTCTCTGCAGCCTGAGCTGAGAAGATCAGTAATGATCGCAGCCTAAGAAAACTATTTAATCCTCTCTATGACAATTACAATTCATCTCGACTTGTGCGATTTACAAACCCATCCTACGAGGATCTCATTTATTTTATTGTTTTTTCATTACCGCTCTGGTCGAGGCACACGGCTGCTACCCCTCCTAGTGTCACATTCCCGCAGCTGCCATTTTTTTTCTCTACTGATTTTTTTAATGCGTCTTTTTAATAATAATACAGTAACCCTGCAGAATAGATTAGAATAAAAGAACAGGAGTGGGGAGGGATTTTTTCTTTTTTTTCTATTTTTGGACGCAGTTCACATTCTTCATGGACCGTTTGGCTGAAGAAATAATTCATCAATGAAATTGAATGACAACCAGGAGCAATGATCCTTGGTGGATCTTAGAAAAATCTTCATCAGGGCGAAGATGAAATTTTCATGAGCGGCTGACAGAGTGTGAAAGGACACAGTTTCTCTCTGATAAAATAAATGGGAAAGCACTAATGATGGAATTTATCTGGAATCAAAAGCTTTACTTCACAATCCTTTTACAGACAGCGCTCCTGTCAGACGACTCTCTGTTACTGAAGTGTCCTCTGCTTGAAAATAATTGATCGGCTTGGTCACAAAATGAGCGTCGTTATCAAAAGAAAGTCTACATTAAGACTCTACCTGGCTGTATTGTGTCATTTGTGTCTATTTTTTTTTTTGTTTTAGAGCAAGTGAAACTACTATTGTCTGTGGACTAAAATTACCCCTGCTTTTCAGTGAGAATGTGTTGGCTTCAGTTAGCACCAGCTGAAACGATACAAAAAAAAAAAACATCCACACAGAAACAAAACCGCACTGTTTTAAAGGATTGAAAACAACAGTCGTGTCCCTCAGCCCATAAAGAGGAAACATAGGTTAATAACAGCCTGGCCCTGAGACAGCCTCCAGACAGATAACACTGGCAGTAATATGACTTCCATGTCTGGAATCCTGCTTATTTTTACTGTGATATTGCACCAAACACCAGACACATGCCAGACGTCATTTGGTAGAATTATAAATCCCTGCCGTGCACAAGGACGAAGCTTCACTCCATGTGAAACAATACAGAATTTAACAAGTATCATTTGTCAGCCTCCAGGGATCAGGAAAGGACACTTTACCCACCTGTTTTATTTTCTGATAAATTATAGCCGCTTCACCACGTGACACAGATCCCATCAGAACTCTCCCACTGTTATGGCTCTGATGACTCAGACTAGCTCTGCTACGTTCGTTTTCACTCAGAATATCTCGCACCGATATCTTCTGGAAACCTGTCCGGTCCAGTCCTCGTATATTTAGTAATAATGAGGTTTCTCATGCCTAAGTGCCCGCAGAGTTCCCGCGGATGCTCGCCGGAATTAAGTAAATGCTTGTCGTAAATCCTCATCAACCCTAAAGGGAGCCCTGATTACAAAGTCATTATAGATGTTTCTTAGAGCAGCCACCGGGAGTGCGACGTGACTAAAGTCTAGGCCTTTTCTCTCCAGGGGGCACTGCATCACAGCAGAGAGGATTCCTGGGCTGCATCAGGACTCTGACAGTCAACGGAGTCAGCTTTGACCTAGAGGAAAGAGCCAGAATGACTCCCGGGGTGAGTTCCGGGTGTCCGGGTTACTGCAGTGGATCCAGCAGCCTCTGCCACAACAGGGGAAGGTGCATCGAGAAGAGCAACGGCTACATCTGCGACTGCTCCCAGTCTGCATACGGAGGAACTACCTGCAACCAGGGTGAGTTAGAGTGTTTAACAAACTGTTTTTCTGGGGACCCATATTTTAAAAGTCACAAACCTTTGCGACCCAAGTCAATAGACATTATTCATAAATCACAAAATAAAGGTGTACTTGACCGTTATTGATCAATGAGGATATTTCATTGTTGACCGAGTGATATCTGAAGAATTAGTATTACTAAAACAACGAAAAACAGTAACTGAACCAGCAAAAAAGGCATCCATAAGTCGGTGACTCCAACAAAAATCTCTTGCGACTCACCTCAGGGTTGCGACCCATTCTTTGGGAAACAATGCTGTATTAGGTCCAGCCTGTATGTAAAGGTTAAGGACAACTTTCTTGTTAGGCCGATACAGGTATCAATCCGATACCTTCTCCTCTCTCCAGTGTGCAGCAGTCTGCCATCCCATAGGTGATCGTATCCCTGTTTACACCATGTTGTCCAAAGTTAAGTTGAGCATTTGGGCTTATGTATCAAATCATTGTTGTTTTTTTTTTCTTTATGATTGATACTTAAATTTTGACCAATATCGGATCGCTACCACTCTTAAGTATGGGATCGAGCTATTCCTACTACAATTGAGAGTCATTGCAATGCCTGAAACATGGGAACCGATGGTTTTGAATCCAAATGTTCTATGTCAGTTCTGAGTCTAGGTCGTGGAAGAACGTACCTCAGCTTGTAAAGCAATGTTTCTAGGTCCGGTTTCTTGAGATTTCCATGTAAAATTTCTTCTGTACCAATTTCAGTTCTATCCTTCGTGATCAAAGCAAGTTAAAATCAACTAGGTCCTACCAGATTTACCAGTCAACTAGTAACTAGTAATTAGTCTGTATCTCACTAATCCAAACCATCTGTCTTGAATGAAGAAATAAACAAATGACCACATGTGTACTCATGTAAATATGCTGACTGGGTTTAGAGTGTTCTGCGTGATAATGTGCAATTAAATTATTTTGATTAGACTAAAGAAAATCGATCAATGTCAGGCTGATTCCACTGCAGCGCGCCAATAAAAATTCACGTGGAGCCAGGGACAATTAATACTTGTCCCAGGGCCAGACTCTAAGAAAATTTAAAATGCATTAGACCACATTATGTCCCACAGAACGTGAGACACGGAAGACCACGGACTGAAATGCTAAGAGAAAACATTTTTAAATAGAAAAAGAGTAGAAGAGTGATTAAACACTCTTACAGAAGACTAGGTGGAAAGAAAAAAAATCTTTGAACGATAACACATGGTCGATGGGATGTAATGTTAGATAATAACATGCTAACAATATAGTAGCTCAAAGAAGAAAGGAGGATCTTAGGATATATATATTTAACAGATGTTGACATTACTTACATATCATTGAAAGTTGTTTTGTACTTATTGTACAGTAAATGTCAAGCTAGTTAGCTTTTGCTAGCTTAGCTTATCTGCTTTTTTGGGTCAGTGTAACAGTATGTTTTAGCTGCTATATCCTCATGTTGTCCTTTTGTCTATAATGATTAGCTTGGTAATGTTTGGCTTCTTTTTGATTGTCATCTGCTCAATTTTAAAACTTTTTTTTTCTTTTCAAACCCTTCGGTTTGAACTTACAGATTTCGTATCTAAAACTGTAGTGTCTTAGTTGACCACAGGCTCGTTGGAAGCTACTTTCAGACCAGAAAACATGTACGTGGGAAGAGAAATGTCCAGTAAAGACATTCTAGAATTGTCAAATAGCTGAGAAAGCCAACATTAGAACAAGGCCGTCAATTCTGCGGTTCACCTGTCCAACCCAGACAGTCTCCTGCTCCCTTTGTCATTTGTCCAACTCCGGTGACTGTGTTGACCCACTTTTGAGGAACTTTTGATCTAAAAAGTTCTGTGGTCAAAAAAATAACGCCGTCTCCTACTTGATTTATAATATGATGAAAGTTTTTTTGTTTTTGTTTTTTTTGTCTAAAGAGCAGTTCTTCTGCTGACTGGATGAGACTATAAACTTTGTGAAGAGCTTTAAGTGTGTGACTCAAACATCGTCCTGGGGCAATAAAGAAATTGGGGTTGTTTTGTCCTGGTAACTATTCTTAACCCCTTAAATCTGAAGTTCTTAGCCCATTTTAGGCTAACTTTGTGTGCTAACCCCGTTTGTTGCTCCAACCTGTGGGAATAGAGCCTGTCTAAAAAGACAGGGCTTTGTTTGTAAAAATGTATATAAATAACTTTTAGTTAATGAAAAAACACTGGCCAAAGTGTACTTTTTGTTGAAGTTAAGTCCTTTTTAGTGAACATTTATCTATTTCTTGTACATGTTTTATCCTAGTTTTAATTCTCGAATTATTTTATATAATTTTTGGCTGTTTGCAGGCATATTTTTGTTTTTAATCTTTAATCTGTCTTTAAACAATACATACGTAACTATGTGGTAAACTGGTCTATTGCTTCTACTATTTTAGTTTTTACACTGACTTGTACTCCTGTCTCTCTTTCGGCTACCTTTTAGCTACCCTCTGCAGTGTGAACTGTCAAATGATGAAGTAGAACTGCCTTAAATGATCGGAAATTAGTATCCACACCTCATTTAAAGTCTGACGTGGCTCAGGAAAAGCAGACAAGACAAGGGGGGCTCAGGAAGAAGGCTCAGGAAAAGCAGACAAGACAAGGGATTTGTAGATGCTAGTGAAGCTATGTCAGATATCTTGTAGAAATTATTTGTGGGGTTAGTTCAGTTGGGTTTTTTTTTTCAGAGGCCATTTTGTCCTCAACTTAAACTAATTCCTCGCTCTTTTCTTCTTGTCACATCAAAACCCCCTTTTTTTTTCTAAACTCACCTCAAAGCCTGCGTGAAATCGTGGGTTGTTTTCCTCTGTGTTGTATTGTATCTCAGTGATGTTCTCACTTTCATGTTGCAGCTCTGTGATCAGACATGTGGCAGATTTCTCAGAGCTGACAACATTCTGACAGATCTTCCAACACGGTCTATGTTAAAGGCAGTCACAAACGTGAACGTGCGTTGCGTCACGAAAACAAAACCAAAACATCTTGAACACAAGTTTCGACCTTGTAAAAATACATGTTTTCACTTTGTGCGTGTCGGTCTTCAGAGCGGATGTAAATCTGTTTGCTTCTTTTTTTTTTTATGATATGTGGAGGATTTTGACAGTCAGAACTGAAACCAAGACAGCTCCTCTACTTCTTAGAGTAGTAGGCAGACACTTGTTTTAAAACATGCCACCCAGAGATGAGGGGCCGCCGAGCGGAGCAGCGGTCGTCTGCAGAATTATCCGCTTCAGTGGACGGATTCACACCTTCAGCTGTGAACGTGTTTCTGCAGCAATGGGACACAATAACGTGTTAGGTTGTTTTTGTAGCTCTGAAATACGTCTTTTAAAATACAGTTTGACCAAAAGGAACTCATAGACCCGTTTACTGGGTTTAAAAAAAATAAATTATAGTGACTTCATGAATTAATTGAAGCCAATAACACATAAATATATACTGTATGTTAAGTTATCAATTGATACATTTTTTTTACTTTTTTTATTTTTAAATATTTTAGTTTTCATGTTCTATTCCAACAATATGACTTGATGACAAAAGGAGCGTTTCAACACCAAGCATCTGCTTAGACAACGGAGGTGTCAGAGGCATCGACAGCACTTCACCACAATGTTCTCCTAACGTCCTTGTCATCGACTCCTCGGGGAGCAGCGTTTCTCACCAGCCTGTGACTGTCACCACTGAAAATCTTTTTTTCAGTTTTTTCTTTTTTCATTTCAACGAAAGTCTCATCATGCTAGGAAGTTTGTAGAATTAAATACTCATAAACAATGATGAACACAAACATGGCAAAACATTTGCTTTGGAAAAATGGAACTGGGTATGAAAAGGTTTGAAGAGCATAGAGTGAGTAAAAAAGATGAATAAAGGTTGGGGAAGAAAGAAACTAGAAAAGACGAAGGGGGCAGGGGTTAGCACAACAGATTAATAGAGTTTAATGAAAATGGCAGCAAAGGAAGGACAGGAGCCAAAGAAATGGAGCGAAAAGACAAAAAAGAAAGAGAAACATCAGGGATAAAAACATAGAAAAAGTGGAAATTAATCATCATCAACAAGAAAAATGCTGGATTTTTTTTTTACATTTGGCTCTTTGCTTATGAATTGGACTGACACCATGACTAATGCAACTACTTAAGGATACTTTGGTGCAGGTCAGTACGATGTCAGCACAGTTCTTAGGAACCTAAATCCATCAGGGAGTTAATGAAAGCCACATAATTAATGCAGTTAAAATAGCCTCCGGCTTAGCTGCACCCAGGAGGCTAACTTCGTACCATCTCAGTTGATAAGGTGACACAGATTCAAGTCTAGCTTCACATTTTCCAAAACCCTCATCCGAGGTCCAAGTGGCTGTCGGCTGAGCGCTGCCATCCCCACTTTCCCCATCTCCTCCTTGGGGTACCCCGGGGCCTTTTCAGACCAGATGAGATACATCGTTCTTTCAGCAAGCTCTGGGTCTAACCTGGGGTCTTCTCCCTGATGGAAAAAGCCCAGAAGATCTCCACAGGAAACCTCCCAGAAAGTACTGTATCTCCAGTCCTCACCTCAATGAGTTACTTCTGCTGCCAAGAGGAGCAGCAGCAGCTCCCTCCCGGAGCTCCCCCATGGAGCATTTCAGCTTCTCTTCATAACTCTGAAGATGATCACAGACGGTCTGCAGAGAAACCTGACATCTTTTGTCAGCTCCAGAGCATACGTGTTCTTTCTGGTACTTTTATAATAAAGTTATTCGAGCCAGAAAATTTCCCAAACTGTAACTCTTGCTCATTATCACCCAGTGGTTGGTAAAAGAAAAATCAACATCGTCCTAACTCTTTTAACACCTTGTATACTATTTCGTTTTTAGAATTTGTACCTTATTTTCTATCCTCAGCTCTGCTTCTGTTGGTGATTTTATTTTATTTTTTATTATACTGCGCTTTGTGTAAGCTACTGGATGCCTTAATTGTCCTTTAGGATCAATAAAGTATCTATCCATCCATCCATCCATCCATCCATCCATCCATCCATCCATCCATCCATCCATCCATCCATCCATCCATCCATCCATCCATCCATCCATCCATCCATCCATCCATCCATCCATCCATCCATCCATCCATCCATCCATCCATCCATCCATCCATCCTATACCGCCCGATACCAGAAGGTTAGGAGATCTGCTCATCACTCCTCATATCTCATGTATATAATCTGTGAAGATCTGATAAATCCTGAGGGAAAAAACTAACAAAAACATGCCCTGCTGTTGCCTTCATACACATTCACTAAAATAAGTGTTCAGAATGTTGGGCTCTAAAGGTCCTGAGCCTCTCAAGGTCGATCGGCAAGAGTAACAATCTGTGGTTCACACCACTCATCACATATCCTACGCCTGGATTAACGTATTTTTGAAATTCAAGCTTACCAAGGCCTTAATTCTGTTTATTCACTAACGTTGTTCAACCAGACATCCTATTGGACAGTCCAGCTATCAGTCACATGGTTGTCCTTCTTGGTATATTTTCCTCTATATTTCTTTTAAATCTCTGAGCAGTATTATTCCAGGTAAGGGAACAGTGATTGCGAGGTTCCGTGATTGCTGCACACACCACTGTTCTGTCTTTAAAAAGATGGCTCTGCTGCCGAGTTATTGGTACGGTACGACATGAACTATAATTTTGTAATCAGAAATCTATTTCGATTTTGGAAGGAAGCACACGAACCGGACAGAAATAGGGGTTTATTGTGGAACTGATGATCTAAGGTAATCTTTTCAGGCTCCCCTGATTTTAGCTTTCTTCACACCGTCGGAACTTTCTTTCTTTCTAACTGCCCTGTAATTGGTTTAAATTTTTTGCCACAGGCCACATTTTTCACAACAGAACTCCAGAGAAGATACATAGATCTAGTTTCTTCTCAATTTACATTTTGCCTACGAGGAGAAAAATTACAAATCGATACTGCTAGATAAAATGTGGCCCAGACCGGCTTTAAAGATGTATAGTGGAAACTGCAGCCTCTGTGGACTGTGAGCCTCATTTTACTCTTATTGTCTTTCAACGAAAGCAGTTGTAACAGAGCCACCTGTACTAAACAACTGTTTCTGTTCTTTGTCCTGGTGTGTGTGTGTGTGTGTGTGTGTTTTCAGAGGTGTCAGTGTCCTTTGACAGGGAGTCCTCGGTGACCTACACCTTCCAGGAACCATTCTCAGTGATGCAGAACCGAAGCTCTCAGGCCACCAGCGTTTCCACTGAGAGCAGCAGCAGGGCCAGGGAGGACGTGGCCTTCAGCTTCGTCACGTCACAGAGACCGGCCATGCTGCTGACCGTCAGCACCTTCAGCCACCAGTACATCGCTGTCATCCTGGCCAAGAACGGTACAATAATAACGTGGTTATATCTGAGGGTTGTCTCCAGTCTGCCTGCCAAGTAGGAGGGAAAAAAGTAAATTAGTCGCAGTTTAGTTTTTCCGAGTAAACACAAAATTCACCTTTCCGTAGTCAGAGCTAAACCGCTCCACTGTGTACTCTCTGATGGACTGATTTATTCCCATTATTTTGCATAAACTCTCATGAGATGCCCAAAAAACAGTGGAGAACATTTCGGCTCTGAAGGCATATAAATACAACAGTTATGTAAGCACGGGCTTTTGAAGCCTTTTTAGACTCACTTCATTACAAGGAGACAAATACTGGGATGAAAATGTTCTGTTTGACAACTGAATCACTCTTTGTTGCCCTCGCATCATCAGCACTTCAGTGAAAATGAAAATGATGGAAAAACATTTGCTTTATTTCATCTGCCTGTCAGGTACAGCACAACCTACAGTAGCTGTTTTTTTATTCCCTGGTTTTGTGACACATTAAGGTTTTAGTTTGGTTCGTTCTTTATTGTAATGTATTGCAGTTAATCATTTCGGCTATTTTTTTGACAGTTTCTTATTTTAACTATAAAGAGATAGATCTGGCCTTGGGGGACGGTTGTTGGTTTGTTTTCGTTGGTTGTTTGTTTTTGACAAATACAGTGGAACCTCGGTTGTCGAACGCCTCCCTTTTCAATTAATTCGCACCATAACTGGGTTGCCAAACAATACCAGGCAGGCAGCAAGTGATCACTGAGTGACTGAGGGCTCAGATATACACGCTAAGAACTGTTGAGGGATTTTGCCGGTATTTTTTTTAATCCATTTTACATTGATTCCAATAGGGAAAAAATGTTACAACGTTTTCAAACGTTTCGCATCACAATCGGCCTTCAGCAATTTTCTTGCCATTGACAATTTTTGCTACGCTCTTAGAATACCTTTTACCAGTTTTAGTTTGAGTCTATCAGAGTCATCACACAAATTTACAGAAAATAACACGCTAAACAAAAATACCTGGGTAAACAATGCAGTTTTGGAGAATAATTTGTAGGAGGGGAATAAACCCAAGCTGTTGTCTACCTTGTGCTCCTGAAAGATTTCTTTGTGCGTTTTCAACTCACACTGTAATTTTCACTCCCTGAACTTACAATTACATAATTAAATAGTCCTAAATCATCACATCTTAGGTTTAACATTCAAGTTGTTTTCATTTATTCAGAATTCACCTGATTTTCAAAGACTCGCTTATAATACAACTTCACCTTTATTGACATGGTGTTTTTATATTATAATTATTATTATTATTATTTCAAACCCCCAGCAGGAGGCAATTGCTCAAACATGTGCAGACAGGCTTTAAAAGCCTTGTGAAAATATGGTTTCCCTCCAGGGGGTCGAAGGCAGCTCTGAAATTAAACAAAACACGAGCTTCATACAATTTACCCCAGTATTGTTACATTTAATGAGACCAGTGCCAGGTGATGACATCATCACAGACAGATAATAATTAACTAGTAAACATTTCACATTAAAGGCACAGCAGATTCATTGATTTCTTACCACCTCCCAAGTGTTAGCTGTTAGCAAGTTAGTTTGTGATACGCAGTACTTCACATGTTGTACTTCATAATTGTTTGCCTAAAATGATTCAGTGGTCACTTGGTAATTTTGATGCGTTTCGCAGTTAGGTGGCACTGCCTTATAAGCGCTAATGCTAAAAGGCATCCATTGTGTACGACGTTTTGGTGCAGCATCTAATGTCTGTTCAGTTTTGTCTGTAAAATAGTCCGGTTTTGGTCAAACCAAGTTTAACTTAAAGAGTTCAGGTTGAGGACTTTGCATGTCTGATGCCTGTTAGGTGGTATTTCCTGTTATCACCCAGAACAAACCTCCGGTTTTGAGCCGTTAAGCCTCATCCAAATTTTAAAGCATGGTATTGGCTGACATTCAGTCCTAGCCAGCGTCCTAATGCACTGCTTCGTGTTAAACCTGGACAACCCACGTCCCCCTGGTCCTCTGTAAACACAGACTAGGACACCTGATCCGGCCATGATCGTCATCTGTAGGAGCACCTGGAGGATTTGAAATGAATCACAACACAAAGCTCTTCACCTACAGAGCAGGAATTGTAATATTGACCCCGCTCTGCTTGAAAACCCAGAGCTCTGTGATTCTTTGATCCAGCAGTAGCTGACAGTGTGTGTGTGTGTGTGTGTGTGTGTGTGGAACAGGGAGCACATATTGACTGATTCAGTGTGGGAGTGAAGAGCCATGAAATAAATATTTGTACATCTCTAAAGGCCATTGAAGAAGTTAATGCAGAAGAATCTATTTACAGAGGCAAACATTGTTTCAGTCTGCAGCTTTGTTGGCTGCTGCTGTTTGAGTTGTCCGAACATTATGAAGCTGTGGACACAAATAGTTATGCTGACGTGATCAAACTGAGACCCAGTGACCAATGTTTCATTTTGTTTATTTAATTGGAAAAGCCGCTCAAGACAGAATCTGCCGGCATTAAGTGAATTAGTTTGAGAACCTATGATTAACCAATCAGAGTAATGGACGGTGGACAAATGGCAGGGTGGAATGGGTGGAGACAAGTGTCAGTATATACAATGATATGCAACAGAAGAAATGCTGCAAAGTTGAAAGTTAAGATTTCTAAGTCAGTAGTGAGATCTGCTATGATGTATGGTTCAGCGACAGTGGTTCTGTCAAGCTAAAACAGCTATGACATTTTGGCAAAGCTATAATGAAAGTAAACTGTTCTTTACAACTAGCTTTACTTAGTTTAAGACATTGTTGCTGTTTTAGTCCTACGTTTCCTAATTAAATCGTTATACTGATAATAAATAGGTTTTACTTATTCAAAATAACATAATAATAATATAATGTTGCCTCATACTATTGGAGAATTCTGTGCAGAATTCAGTATGTGACACTATGTTTGCCTTATTTTGTCCAGCTATTAGCAATTTGTTAATTGTCTTAGGGGCTTTGCTAAGCCAATGCTAATGCTAAGTAAACACTAAGTAAAATTAGCTCCTTCATAGACCAAAACCCTTGGCATTTCCCTTGTCTTTTCGCCAACATTTTTTAGACAGTTGATATATATATATATTTTTTTTTTATCAAACTAATTAACACCACATTAGGTTTTATATTTTATTTAATTGCTTTTCTCCTTGTGCAGGGAGCCTGCAGATCTGGTATCACCTTCAAACAGACAGGAGACCGGACATTTTCAGCCCTGTTCCTAGCAACCTGGCAGATGGACGTCTTCACCGCATCAGGATCCACCGAGTGGGCAAAAACCTCTACGTGCAGGTGAGACACGGATGTGTGACTTCACCTCAGCATTAACTATTAAAAATCATCACTGTTTCTGTGTGAAACTGTCTTCCAGAACTCGGTGTTTAGCAAGCGAGAACTAAATCTGTCTTCCTGACACCGCCGTGTTGAAATAAAGACGGAGAAAAGTGTGTACTTTGTGTACACATAAACACACATACTCACACACAGCCCTGTTCCAGAGCAGAGGCCAGTGTCAACATTTCAACTATTTATAGAATAACTTAGCAACGAGGATAAAAAAGCAGTTCACGGTGCCTCGGGGTGAGAGTTTCAAGTCTGTTTTCACCCTTGACCACACACACATACATACTGAATACACACACACACGCAACCTGTTGTGCACTTTCACTTTCATTGCACTTAGATTCCGGCCACTGAAGCCTGCCAATGCTCTCACACGCCGCACTTATCACCATACTGCACAGACCATCTTATTGCTCTCTGGACAGCAGTGCACAGGATTTTAGTTTTATTTTTCACCAATGTTGCACATACAGCAGATGGATATGGCTAAATCTTTATTATGGAATTGGCCTCAAATGAGTTTTTCAAACGGTTTACTTTGCATTTCGCAGCCGGTGGCCTGGACTTAACCTCACGTGTCCAGACGTTAAAAAAAAAAAAGAAAATATAAAAAGACAACTTGAGAAACAGTGTGTTTTCTGCAGAATGTCATATTTCATTTGCATTAAATTCTTATGTGTTGGCCACAGATGTCGTAGTCAGTGACTCGGGTCGTTTTGGTTGGTCAGTAAATGTTTTCTCTTTGTCTTGATCTTTTTGATGAGCTCTTCAAAAACCTTACTCTGTAAAGTTGATGTGACTTAATTTGCAAATCTTGCCGTATTTTTTCCACAATTTAAACACATTGTATGATTATTTCCTGACTTAGTTTTCAAATTTTCATCATTAATCATCTGCGAGATTTCAGTTGTCCCCCAAAAACACTTTGTTAGTACAAATGTTCACAATCTGGACTTCAGAAAAAAAAAACCTACTTACCCATAAGACGTTTTAATAACTATAATCAAATGCACAGTTGTGTTAAACTGTAACGACAGGAAACACACTGCAGTTAGTTTCTGCCTCCTGAGGTTTCATCAGGTGATCTGATGTTGTACTGATTACATCAGTTTACTTTGGCATTTCATGTCACTGAATTGGAGCAGGGAAAATAGCCCACACTTTGCATCCACATATCATCGTTAGCGTCCTTATTAGGATCCTATTAGGAGTGTGTGTTCTTTATTTAAGAAAAAAAAGCTTTGAAGTGTTTTCTCTATCCGACATTTGTCTGACAGAATTAGCTCAGTGCTGCTGAAGAATATTTAGCTCTGGCTATGCCGCTCAGTTACACAGTAACTCTCACCTCCTCACGTGTGAACACCTGTTAGTTTCACAAGCAAGATTCCAACATTAACACGTGATGACAAGTTATTTATATCAAGTCGAATGGAAGACAGAGAGTTTGATTAAAGTTTTCTCAAATTTTAATATAGTCAGACTGCGTTTAAAAAGCATTATACAGGAGATTAAAATAACATACGCACCCATTAAGCTATTATATTAGCATATGACAGTGAGAAATATACTGGGGCTGCGATATGTGCACAGCCACTCATATTGGCTATGTCCATATGGCCATGTGCACCACCAAACAAAAATTATTTATGTATTGAAATAGTTTTAATTTATTTACTCAGTGTGAAACCTGAGCCCGTTTAGTTGAACACAACACTGATATAATCAGAGAAATTAAAGAAAGAGACAAAGATCAACTGTCTTTTATAATATAGTTTTATGTCATGTGTGAAAGGCCAGGCTCACATACAGTACTGTAGGTAGGTTGTGTACATCTGATGATCTTTTACACACACTAAGAGTGCAGGGGTTAAGGGTACAGTACCCTTGTTGAAGAGTGCAGGGGGTTAAGGGTACAGTACCCTTGTTGACCAATAGATGGCTAGCCCCAAAATACTAAAATGTGGCAGTTTGCAGTTTTCTGTCTGAATGTGAGTGTGAAGAGTTGTTTGTCAACATGCAGCCCTGTGATGGACTGCTCACCTCGGAATTACCTTCATCTCTGCCAGCGACTCTTTACAGTAAGAAACATTTGGTGGTGGATGTTTGTGTCTCTCACATCAAATCAGAAGTGGAGAGCCGTCCATTTCCTGTCGGAGCCTCACACTCCCCGCCACTTTGTACAACTCTGGTGTGTTTTATTAGCGGCTACTAGAGGAAATTGAAATCCTGTAGATCATCAAGTTAAGTAATGCCCGTGATTCAGCACAGTCTGGAGCTCAAAGCGCGGAGCAGGAACGGTCTAAATCACTTCCGAGCCAAACTGTGCTCGGATACGAACATGAGTCTCAATCTATAATGTATTGAAATGCTCTGCTGCTGTTGCTGCTGATGCTGGTGATGCTGCTGATGCTGCTGCTGGTGATGCTGCTGCTGGTGTTGGCTGGGTTCAGATTTCTTGTAATCGGCTTGTTATTTGATTTCCTTCCACTCAACCAGATCGACCAGGACATCCACAGAAAGTACACACTGTCATCTGATGCAGAGCTGATCCTAATCAGATCCCTGACATTGGGCAAAGTCACCAGTAAGTGCTTGCGTGACGTTTTCGAAGGTGTTCTGGGTGGTCTTCTGCTGCCCGTCCATTTTTCCGTTGCTGTGGTCAGGAAAGTTGTAAATGTTTCACCGTGTTTTCACAGGGAGGGAAACCTTCAACGAAGAGGTCATGCAGGCAGCTGCTAAAGGTTTCGTTGGCTGCCTCTCCTCGGTCCAGTTCAACCATGTGGCACCGCTGAAGGCCGCGCTAACAAATCGAGGGAGCTCATTGGTCACCATCCGTGGGCCCCTGGTTCAGTCGAATTGTGGAGCACTGGCAGAGTCAACCTCGCACATTCTGCAAGGTAAAACTAATCAACAAGTTGTCAGGTTACTCCAGAAGTAGCTAAAAGCTAGCCAAACCTTAGTGTACAGATAGCTTCGTGTTAGCTTAAAATAAAAAAAAAATTAAAACAAAAAAGTGAATGTTAGCAAAACAACAAAACATATACTCTACTAAAATAAGTAAGTACAAGTAGCACAAAATGGTAATGCTAATGCTATATTTAGCTAAGAATGGCTGGAAAACAAATAACGTTAGCCAATAATTTAGCAAAGGCTAAATCTGTTCGCGAGCTATGAGTCTGAAATATGAAGACTGAACGTGGAACTCATACAATCTGTCCCATTTTGGCCCACAAACCATACTTTGCATCAGATGTTTTGACTACCCGACAGAGTTGGCTGCAGCTTAGCAGTATGGTTGTGGGTTTGAATCTCGACTTTGCAGGTTATACCTATGTACTCCCAGGAAAAATCTGAAAACGATACATGAGAACTGAGAAACAGGTTTTATGATCGTACTGATGTGAAAAACTCAAATTTAACACAACTTTATTTTGTGGCTTTTGAACCCAGATTTATGAGACACAGGAAACATGAAACAATAACAATAAAAACCAAATGTCAACTCCCTCTGATTTCTGTTGTTTCCGAACACGTTGTGATTATTTTCTCCCTTTGCTCAGCTTATTTTCAGCTCGTAAAAACCCATTAGTCAAGCTTCATTATTGTCAGCGCTGAATTATTTAGGAGCTGTCTGCAAAAATTGTAGCATCTCTAGCTTCATACCCAAAAAACCGCAGATCAAATTTGACACGCAGTACTTTTTCCTAATAAGACAAATGAAATCAGATTTGAGAGGTCGGTGGAAAAAAAAAACTCAAACCCTACTCATGTTAGTTTTAATTTGAAATACAGGTTGTGTGATCATCTGTCACTATATCACAGTGACAGAGTTTGTAATGTAAGAAAATCCGCAGTTGTTTATAGAAGGAACCCGAAAATAAAACCTAAAAAACAAACACTGAGAATCACACTTGTTTTCTTTAGTGTAATAAATAAATAAATCAGTTTAAATGAAAACTGATTTTAAAAAGTGATGATTTTTCTCTCATCTTTCTCACAAAACAGATGTATTTCTGTTTTAATAGACGGAGCTGTCAGTCCGTTTCCACTGCCATGTCTCCCACTCGTACATGTGTTTCGGAGTTTATGCATCAAACTAACATGTATATTTATCATATTCAGAACAGATGCATCGTATTCGAGGCCTAATTAGAAGTTTCGCATGAGCTTAAGTTTTGACTTGAACCTCGAACGTCTCCATCAACAGCCATTAATAAGCATATCCTCCATAAGTCCGTCTCATTAGCTGATGTTCATGCAGGTGAAAAAGCGTGGCTAGAAAATGAAATGAAAGGTTTTTCAGTGTTTTGTGCTCGATGGAGGGCGAAGAGCTACTGTAAATAAAAGTAAATGCATAGAAATAAAAGATCCGTTTCCTAAAAGATATCATTAGTTTTGATGGATTTTCTGTCCGATGCAGCCATTACTTTAAAACAGAGTCATTTCTCATACTCAGGCCTGACAATTTGTTGTTTGGAATACAACAATTTATTACCACAATGTACGGCAAAGTACATGTGCTGCTGCCTTTGTCCAGTAGAGGGGGCTGTAGCAATGGTGCGTTTGTTTGTTTTTTTTCTAACTCATACGAGACAGGCTGAGACATTTTCATTTGTTTGTTTGTATTACTAACTCCCTAAAGTGTGACACGTGTCAACAAGTCTGATTAAAATACAGCCCCTAACACTGACATATCCTGTCTGTCAGTGACTCACTGATATATTTTTCAGACCTGTATCCCATGACTTGTCATTTCCGCTACAGCTCTACTGTCATTTTACAAATTTTTATAATTTTATTTGATTATTTATTTCATCAAATTTTAATTATTTTTATTGATTTTTTGCTTAGTTGCAACAATATCATTTAGACCTCCCTTAGTAATTTTTTAGAGAGTCAATGGTTTCACTGAAAGGCAATACAGCGTTTTTAACAGATATAATGATAAATTCGACCTGTACAATAAAAAGAAATATTTAAAATTATTATTATATATTTAATTATTTTAAATAGTATAAAAACATTCCCAATATATATATTTTTGCAACTGATTTTTCAGATAGAAGAATCTCTTCTATCTGTTCCTTCATCAGGGGGCGCTACAGTGATTTAGCAAATTTTGTAAGTCAGATCCGGCCCCCATTCCCAGATGACCAGATGGATTCAAACCACCACTCTATTTCTGTTCACAAGTGAAGGCATTAAAAATCCTGATTCCTTAAAAGAGTTTTAAGGTGGAATCTGCGCCAGCCACCGGCCCGGAGCCACGTCCGCTGTCAAATAACACCATTCACTTTGACACTTTGACACGGGTTAAAAGTGTTGACGCGTCACATGTCAAAGTCCCTCCACGGAGACATGTGGCATGTGACATGTGGGACTGACATGACTGACCGCAGGGTACGGAGACTCAAATGGATCGTTTGAAGGACGGAAGTTTGGTTCCTCTCACATTGAATGGACCTAAAGACCAGGCAGGAAAACAACAGTGTGAGTTATTCTCATATTTCTGCTTTTTTGTTTTGTTTTTTCAGATCAAGCCGTGACAGCCAATAAAGACAACGAGCAGCACAGCAGTGGCAGCCAGAGGGATTTGGCAGTGATCGCAGGTCTGTTTTTTTTTTGTTTTTTTGCTGTTGTTTGTTTGTTTTTCTAACTTATCTCTGCTGATTATTGCTTCATTTATTTATTTTTCCGTTTTTACGTCATTCTCTCCAAATTACCGAAACTCAAACTCCTCATCCAAACGTTCCTTCTCATCATTTCCCCGCCGCTGAACGCCGTCTGGCTTTGATTAAACTAATGAAGATAATGCTGCTGAAGTCGAGGGGTGTTTTATATTCTTCACACGCAACTCTGCCTGCATTTGAACTAAACTGTCCTAAAGATTAATTTGGGAGCGTGAAGCATGAATTAAAGGAATAGTTCAACATCTTCAGAGAAAAATCACAGCCCTTCAGGGCCTCCTGGATTCTTACGGCCAACTAGTCTGCTGTATTTGCAGGAACACTTATTTACTGATCAAATCGCCCGCCCCACAAATGCGAGGTGGGCGATTTTGAGTGGTTTTGAAGTGGCTTGGTAGCCTACCTTTGTTTCTGCTGCTATAAATTATACCGCCGGCCTGACTTCATGTAATGAACGTGACGTAATCACCATCTCTGGTCAGACTGTAAGTAGTCTGTAATTTTCCCAGCGAGCCAAGGGCCGAGTGTGGTCTCTAAGTGTAACATAAGAAAAAACACACAAGAAAGAACCATACATATAAACAGTATGTATATGTGTTTGTGTATAAACTGCCACAGGCTGCGCTGAAACAAATCCTCTATTACTGTATATATAAGGTCCGTCAGTGCATTTACATTTATATTTACATATATATGTATATATTTATATGTCCAGCCTGTGAACTGAGATAAATGACAGGAACAGTACACAGCCGAGGGCACTTCAACCAGACTGTCAGTTGTTATATAAAAATCTACTTCAATTAAAGCAGTGTGTGTAATTGACTGTGGCAGCTGTTAAAGTAACAAGATGGTGTTTGTAAGAACAGAAGTTAACACCTGAATACTTGATTGTTTCACCTCTGTCGTACTTTCAAAGTAAACAACAGAGCGTTCGTTTTTTTTTTATGTTTTGTTTTGACTTAGCGTCTATTGTTTCTCAGTCAGATTTTATATCGAAGAAACAGTCATGGCTGAAAGAACTGCATACTTAACCTGTTATTGGAACACGTAATACCAGGCTGAGCTCCAGAATGTATCCATCATCCCTGGGCTAGCTTAAAAAACATGACATTTAAAAGTCATGCATAAATGCTAAAATGCTTTTACGCCATCAATTGGGGAAATGCAGGCACTGCAGGGAAAAGGCAGAAGTGTTATGATAGAAATGAATAACAGAATTTAGACAAGTGTGGCGGCCCAGATTAAAAAGCCAAATGTGCCACATCCGGCCCCTGAGCCGTAGTTTGTTCATGCCTGCACTAGTTAAAGAATCTGGACTTTAGGGAGCAAATGTGGGCGTGTACCTATCATGAATGTACCCTCAGTCCAAATGTCACATTTTGCCTTCATAGACCAGACTATTTAAGATTCAATAAAGCCTTTTTATTTTGTCTACACCAACAACTTATTTTGACGAGCTCACATCACTTCCTTTTCTGGCTCTGAGCTGGAACCTCAGGTTTTCATTCACACCTGGGGTTTACCTAATGTTCGGTGCATCCGCAAATGTGAGCGATTTTGCACCAAAGTCTCCCCCCTGCTGTGTCTTCAGGTGTAGTCACAGCGGTGGTCTTCATCGCCGTGTGCGCCCTGGCCGTGATGAGCCGCCTGCTGTACCAGCAGCGACGGGCCCAGAGGACCGCCAGCAGCAGCAGCAGCATCAAAGAGGAGCACAGACACAGCATGTACACTGACTACAGGACTACAGAGCTGCAACTCCACAACTCAATCAGGGACAATATGAAGGAGTACTACATCTGACCACAGGGTGTGCACTTCCCACGGAGAGAAGAGGGGAGGGCCCGGAATGTCGCGAAAACGTACGTTACAGTGTGGTGAAAAGCTGACTGGGACATGGACGCAACTGTGGCTGCGGCATTTCCCACAGAGACGACAAACAAACTTTTGAATCTGAATCTTTTGCAGCTGTTAAGTGTATTAGATGTCGGTGAAACTGTCCAAAAATCCAGCTGCTGTGGTTTCTGTCGTGGCAAAAAAAAAAAAAAAAAAAAAATCACTGGACAGACGTTTGAAAAAACGAAAAAGTTGTGGACGCTCCCCCGTGCCCGTTGGGGCACAACCGGAAATACTTTTAGTTTGTTTGTGGAGGAAAACCTTCGATTGCTGAATATTTCCAATATTTCAGTGGGACTACATTCTACTCACAAGTCAGGAAATGTAGGCCAGGCTTGTAAGATACGCGCACGCTGCTGTCTTTTCTTTATTTTCCTTTACCTTCAGTGACGGTGAGTGTTTTTAGACCAAGAAAAGGGAGAAAATACTGCCTATACTGTACGAGTGCCTAATTTGCATATGTTTTTTTTTTCTCCTTATTTTGACATTTCTGAGGTCGTCCTTAATAATTTGCACAAAAAGGCAGTTGCATCTACCTATAGAAAGAGGTGACGTTCTGCACACTTCACCACGAAGTCAAAGGAAGAGGAGAGTCACGGAGGCTTTCACATTATTTACATTATTATTTTTTTCCTCCCACTCTATTTCTGGAGGTAGCATGGAGGCGGAAAAACCTCCACGTCTCAAAAACAAACCCCAAATCTTTCTGTTTACACTTCAGAACATTTCAGTTCTCAAGTCACCGTCCCGGCTACGTATTTATACATAGTCATGAAAAACGATTTATTTGAAGACTTGGGTTTTTATATTTATTCGATGATGCTAATTTTTTATTTGTGAATTCTTTTTTTTGTTTGTTTTTTGTTTTTTGTCTTTATTTGTGAATTCTTTTTTTTTGTTTTTTGTTTTTTGTTTTTTCATCACACTATAAATAAAAAAGCTTGTGTAAACTGTACCATGAGAGTAGCAGAATAAAGAAACTTGAGATGAGAGGTTTTTTTAGTACTTACCCGTTTCTGCAGGCAGCCAGGATCTACCGTGGACAAACGGCCGCGTCACAGTCGCACACGTGGAATGAAACGATGACGCTTCAAGGTCCCAGTTTTTCATGACAGTACACGCGCAGACAGGAGTTGTTACGCGCACACTGCATATGGAACCGTTCCAGCAGCAGAAGCACCAAACTGTGTGACCTCACGGCTCGCCCCACTACACTTTACTCGACGCTGTTAAAGGTCAGCTGTTTTTACTGCAGTTTTTATGGCGTTGGCGGCGGGCATACGATAAAGGTTGGACAAAAAAAAGTTGCAACTTGGGTTCAGCAAAATTGGACCCTGGCTCAGAGGAAAGAACGCACCGTATGGGCTGTCACTTTTTAAAGTCACACTTGAAGAGATTTTTCTTTCTTTTTTTCAGTAGATATTGGATTTTTGTTTGAACTCTGAATCACATTTCAGCCCCAGGCTCAGTAGAGTTAGCTTCACCACCCTGTGTTATGCATTTAACCTACCAGTAGTGTTAGCTGCATAAAGGAATAATCATTTAGCATGCTGTGTTGCTACACAAAGAAAGAAAAGAAAACCTCGACTGTACAAAAAGAAAACGTTAATGAGAATTTCTCCACTCTGCAGACGCTGTTTTTTTTCCTATCAAGAGCAAAGAAACGGAACAACAGCACTTGCCTTTTATTACCATCGCTTTTTACTCTTGGAAAGGGTGAGGAAGAAAAGTTGGAGAGTAAAAAATATTATATCAATTGAGAGTTGGCTAAAAATTCTCAGATGGAATAATTCCACTTTTACCAGATGGCAAATGAGTTTGGAGAAATGTGGCGCTAGCTCGCTAAAGAAAAACAAAGCATCTGTGTGAGCTGCAGTTTGACTGCCCTCTGCTGGAAATCTTGGGTTTTTGTCACTTTTTTAAAGTCACTCTCGTAGCTTTGGGGGTTAGAAGGTAGTTCCACCTACTTTTAAGAAGGAAATAGCTACAGCTAGCTAGCTCTCTCATTATCGAATGCCCCCTTTCCTCTGCAGATGCCCGCAGGAAACCTGGGGTGAAGTGTCTTGCCCGAGGGCACACCTGCTCGATTTAAACAGGGACACTGTGGTTGGGGGACTGACGTTCCTGCTGTACACGCTGTGTAAAATTTCAGATGAAAAATGACAGCCCTGCTGCATAAATAGCTCAGGACTTACCGCTACTAAAGATTAGCTTGTGCGTGACTTTGTCAACGTTAGCCAGTGGTGCTAATAAGGATTTCAATATTCATTTGAATCTAAAATCTGGCTTTTACTTTGCTCCGACAAAACCATATCAAGTCTAGCGCCACCTTGTGTTCCTGTAACATATTACACCTTCCAAAATATGTATGTACTCACCCAAAGGTTAACGTAAAGACTCTATTATACACATCATTACCAGCAAAGCTAATAAAATGGCAAAGTTGTACTTTTTACCCACTGTTCTTTCCACTTAGACTTAGGGAAACTTTTCAGAGGTCACTTTAAGCTATTAGACAGGAGTCAAATTGCTGCATTATGGGAAAATGGGCCTGAGATTAATGATGATATTTGCCCTAGATTTCCTCAGCTTTGCTCTGCATCATGAGATTTAACTCAACACTATTAGCATCAGCCATTGACTGGCAGGTAAGCTGGATTTTTGGGGATTTATTTAGGCAAAGCATTTTAGTTAAATGCGACCCGCCAGAAAAATAAAAGCAGGGCAGGAGTTTGGTTGTTGTAGGTGTTGGAGCCACGTCTTCTCTGGAACCTAAATTCTTGTATAAATTCCAAAGGATCTCCCATGTTTTAAACGTTTCCACCTTCTGTCATTTTCCCCCATCACAATATTACAGTTATCGGGTCGTTTCAACTTTTGCAGCAGCCACCCTGGCCAAATATGGTGGGGACCTGGTCCAAAGATGTGGGTCGTGGTCCCTCTTTGACACCGTTCCGTGCATGTCCTTGTAAACTAAATATGTCTCACGATGTGATGATCTGCAGACGTCCAGTATCAGAGAATGAGAACATACCTCTCCGAGTGCTTAGGTTATCATGGGTAATATCATGTGGGTACTTCTTAATGATTTGTATAGCTGCAGTTTTATTAAGGATCTATTGTATAGATGTATAATTTAATAATAAAAGTGAATATATTGTTACGCCTCTGTCTATGAAAAGGCCTGGATTTCTTTTCACTGTATATCATATTCATGTGACGAGTCTAAGGCTAATAGCCTGGATTTCTTTTCACTGCATTTAATTCAATATTCATGTGACGAGTCTAAGGCTAATGGAGCCCAGCAGCCAAAAGGTCACTGATCTACATTACAACTCAATATGATGATGATATATAATGTCATCTTACTAGCTACTTTGAAGTCAGGTTAGTGAGAATCAACCAAAGCTATAACAATTTGAATAAAATACAATAAAAGTAGATCAGATTAAGCAAATAATTCTAATGGACAAATTCGCTTGAAGCTACTTTGAAGTCAGGTTAGTGAGAATGATGATGATATATAATGTCATCTTACTAGCTACTTTGAAGTCAGGTTAGTGAGAATCAACCAAAGCTATACTTATATTAAGGTATGTTTGTTGTTAATGACAGGCAAAGGAAATTTAGACAAAATTATTTTTAAAAATTACCACTTTACAGAGAAGAGATTTTTAAATCATCCATAAGATCATGAAAAGTTAGCCAAAGAATCCAAATTTAGCTCGACCAAACAGACAGGTTACAGTGAGTTAAAGTCGTCAGAGTTAGGATACGATTTAGATAGATTAAAAAAACTAACTAAAACAGCCAAGACTACAGTCTGTTTCTGTAGTCTTCAACTGTCTTCATTTATTTATTTATAAAAAACATTTGTTTGTTGTTTAGTAAATATATTGCACTGCTGTAGGCGCCGTTTTTAAAGTGGTATCTTTAGCTCTTGATCTCTGATCATATCAGATTAGATTAGACTAGATTAAATTAGATAAATTAGAACTGTATTGAATACATTTGCAATGTAAATATATAATAGACAAAAGAAATGTATTAATACAAATATAACTGTGGTGTTGGTGTTTTTCTCTGTCCTGGTCTGTGGTTTCTGCTGCTGGTGTCCTCTCTCCACAGCTGCACTGAATCCAGAGCTGACGAGCCAGAGCACTGGAGGGCGTGGCCTCCAATTGAGGAAGGGCAGTGTTTAAGATGCAGCTCCAAACACTGACATGGAGTCAGAGTTTGGCTAACTTGTCTGATCTTCTCATGCTACAAAGTCATGCCTGTTCTTTTACTTGTTTTTGGTAGTAGTTTATATTTCTCAACATCAATTTTTTTCATAATGCTAGCCTAAATTGGGGAACCTTCTGGGTTTTTTTTTTCTTTGACCAATGCAATCTTTTTGCTTCTTCATTGCTTTTAGATTCCTTCCATCTTACCACTTAACTAGAAAGGCTGATTTTTATTTATTTATTTAATTAGGCTTACTGCTAAAAGCACCAGCATTCCTCTTGTGTTTTCACCGGCAATGTTTTCAAAAGGCCAGCAAGGGGGGGGGGGGAACGGACCCACTACCACATTCTTACATACGTTGTTTTGCAGCATTAAAATCAATAGCACTTAATTTTAACACCGAGGAAATCCTTCTGAGAACAGCGACCTTAAGAGCAGCTCTTTGTTCACGCACAGCTCCGTCTTCTGCTGACGCTGGAAGTCGGCGGTGTCGGAATGTGTGAAGAGCACAGGGACTTTGAAAGCTATCCAACAGGAGCCGGTAATGCACACAATCTACGGCTTAGCTTGAAATGTTTTTATATATATATTTATCAGTGGTATTAAGTGCCTGCATGAAGAAAAGTGAGAAAATGTCAGACTTTATGCCTTTACAGACTTTCAATGTTGGCTTTTTTACTCATAACAAAACCTAAGAGGCCATTTGTCCAAACAGTTCTGCAGATAACTGCACACTTTGAGTACTTGAGTGTCACCAGAGGATCCATGAATTCATGGCGGTCCTGTTTGTTTTTTGTTTTGTTTTTTTAAATAAACCCAGTAAATCTGATCCCGGTCTGCAGTCGGAGTAAATCTGCACATTCGTCCTTGTTATCAGAACGTCTCTCGGCTCTTGGAGCGGCTTTGAAATGCAGAGCTGGCCTCTTCCAGTGAAAATATAAACACGGTCAGGAGTTGAATCGCATTAGCATCAGAGATCTTACACTTCCTTCACCGGCGCTGAGTTTGCTGTTGTTTGCTATTGTTTGTTGACTACATTAATTGGGATTGAAATTAATGAGCCTTTGTGGATGTTTCTGTGTGTGTGTGTGTGTTTCCTGTAGTGTCATCCTCAGGGTAAACTGGTTGTGTTTTTGTTCTTGATGAGTGTCACGGCTCCGTTGTTTACAGTACATGAATAAAGGATAGAGCCAGTTTTCCACAAGGGGGTGTAAAAATAAAACTGAAACAAAGCAAAAAGTGGAAAAACAAAAATTGTTCATCATCAAAAAGTTAAAAAATGTTGAAAGGGAAAAACAGTAAGAATGATGGGATAAAAGAGCAAAACAACATAAAAGTACCACGGAAACAGGAACTCAAAAATCATCCCCCGAGGTAAATCATTTTGGGGCATTTTAGTTTCATTGTTTCAAATTTTCAGGCATTTTTAGCAATTGTATTATATAAAGTTAGTTGTTTTTTTTTTTGTTTTGTTTTTTTTTGTCTGATGGGGCTAATTCTGAGCAGGTGTAATTTATTGTTGGCTAATGTTTAGCTTTAAATTTAAGCAAACTTTGATCATTTTTAGGTTTTTTTGTTTATCATATACCAAATGTCTTGGTAATATTTTATCTTATTTTGTTATTAATTAGCTTATTCTGCTAAAATTAGCTATGTGCTAGCTTCTAAAGAGCAGAGTAAAACTGAATATCTTCGCTGACCTTTCTGACCCAGGTTTGACCTTTTCTGACACTGGTTTGAACTTTTCTGACCATGGTCTGTTCATTTCTGACCCTGGTTTGACCACAGACATTGCTGAGACTCCTACAGTATGTGTGTGTGTGTGGGGGGGGGGGGGGGGGGGGGGGGCAAAGTCTTATTGGCTCTCTGTGGTTGTTGTCGTTGTTGTTGTTTAGTATGTTTGTTTCACTTTGAGTTCTGGCGTCGCTCCATTATAATATACACTCTGTTTTCAGGATAAAAATAAGGGATCGTAAATTTGGGAGAATTATTTCAATGATGCAGCGTGCCTCGACTAAAGCTGTCAGATTTTTATTTAAAGCAGGTTTAGGCAAAAACAATTCTGCAGAATAAATTACATTTAAAAAGCTAAACGTGTGTTTAAGTCAGGAAACCGTGACTAAAACTCAGCCAGGGTTTCCTGTCAAAATAATGCTTCACTCTGTGTCCTTGTGTTTATAATGTCCTACACTTCAGTACACATTTCACACAGGTTTTTTAAAAAAGCACAGATGCGGCAGGAGCAAAACACACACACACACACCCACACACACGCAGTCCTTCTTTACACTTGTTATATAATTCGGTGGATTATACACTGATAGAAGCTGAGTTCACATCAGGGAACCACAAATTCCTTTCAAGGTCTTTTGGAAAATGAGCTCTCGTCGTGGATTATTTTAAGGCACAGTGTAGATACAACAATATCCATAATAATAACGTGCATTTATATAAGAATCTCCTTAAACCACCCCGGGAGGATGTTCACAGGAGAAAGAAACAAATCAGAGGAAAAGTAAAAAACAAACCTGTGCGCCGACTGCTGCTTCTTAAAACTGTCACAAAGTTAAATGTAAAAGTTTTTGTAAAAAAAAAGAAAAAGAAAATGGATTGTGCTACAGATGTAATAATTAGCGACAAGCCAATCAATTTTGCAAATAATTTCCTATGAAACATTACAGTTTTCCTGTTGTAGATGTTTCAAGACAACTGTCACATCCGCAAAATAACTAAAAGCTAGCTTCAAGTTAGCGTGAAACATTGTGAATAATTCCTTGAAATGCCACAAAAATTGACAACAAGCTATAATAATAAAAGCTATAATAATCAATTTAAAATAAAAGTTAGAGCAACATCTCAGATTTAGAGTTGCAAATTATTATAGGATGGTTGCAGGTTTGAATCCACCAGTCACCAGGTGCCACTGAGGCGCACTGGCCCATATCACCCCTGCTTGTACTGCCCCCTGCCTGGTTATGTGGAGTATCACAATGACAGTAAATCAGTACAACGCAACGGTCATTCATGAGTGTGACAGCTGAACGAACAGAGAGGGAAGTCAGGGTTCAGTGTGATTTTCTTCTTTAGTCCATCAATGATTGCTAATATTTTATCATTACTGTATTATTGACCAGTTTATATCATGATACGTTTCTTTTATCCCTAAAAAAAATCACCATCACTATCAGCTCTGCTTCAGCCTGTCATAAACATCGGATTTGAAAAAAAAAAAACATGAAAGGTTTTCTCTCCTTTTATTTCAATCGTTTCTATCTGCAGAACTTCAGAAGATTCTGGACCGGAGTTTCGTGAACTTTTATGTTTTATCTGGATCAAAGGGATTGGGTCACAGATTTAGGTGAAAAAAACACTTTGGTTCATTATAGAAATAATTCGTAGAGGGGTTTCACAAGGAGAAAAAAACACTTTGGTTCATTATAGAATCCAAGTTTTTTGGTTTGTTTTTTCTTACTTCCTGTTTTGTGAGGTCAGTCTGTTCCTCCTGTGGGTGGAGTTAATCAGTGTCATCACACTCACCTGTGTCTCTGTTCGTTAGTCTCACTGGTGTCACCTGGTGCCTTGGGTATATATACACCTCTCTCCCTCACTCAGACATTGATGGTCTGTTGTCTAGTCCAGTCGACAGCGTTGGTCATGACTGTTTCTGCCTGGTTTTTAGAATCCAATAAGTGTTTTTGTTTCAAGTTTTGCGAACTTTTGCTTCACTTTCTGACAAATGATTGTCTGCGAAATATTGTCGCCAGCCAACTGCTTTTTGTTGATTCAAATCAGTAGCAACTTTTCCACTTCTTCTTCTAACATCTGAGATCTTTGCTTGGTGATCACAGTCACTTCTTTGGCAACCTTAGCGTCCTTTATTGCTCCCTTGTTCTTAATGATGCTACAAATCAACGACAAAGCCATAGCGTGAAGCCAGATCTGAAACACGAATGCTACTCTCATGCTTTCGTATAATCCTTCTTTTGTTGTTCTCACAAGCTTTCTTTCCGGCTATCAACTTTCTCTAGCTTCTTTAGGTCCCATAACAATAAATAGCTCCGTGCAAGAAATACCGGCCAAATCAGACGACAGTTCTTAGCGTGTATATCCCAATCGCGGACTGATGCCACACGCTCAGTCACTCAGTGATCACTTGATGCCTGCGTGATATTGTTGGCTTGTTCAGCAACCGAATTATGGAACGACAATTGAGGGAAACAGGAAGAGATCTCCAGCAGATCTAGGATCAGTGTTCAGTCGTCTCCCTTGGCAGGAGAGAATGAGGGAGACAGGAGAGAGGGAGGAACCAGAGAGTGGGAACAGACATACAACAGTTAGCGTTTAGCATTATTCACAGTCATGAACAAAACAGACAGACGGTGATATGACATGCATTAATATCAAAGCTCAACTTTGGGGGGAAAAAACTAGAGTGGAGCGGAGCGGTGCTGAGGATGGAGCTGCACCAGGCGTCTCCATTTGTGATCGCCAGGGTTACAGCGCCTAATTATCCCCACCAATCATGCTAAATTGGGCAGAAAATATACAGCGCCAAACCCAAGTCGTGTGATGAGCAAATCTCTTGTCACTTTGATGCATGGAAATAATAATGCAATAAAGAAATGAGTGCATGTTGTTAACAGCCTCACAGCTGCTGCTCATCTCTAATGAGACCACAGGGACGAACATGTGTCCCATTCACCAACTGTCGCCCTCTGTCTGCTGGAATGTGTCTCACGTCTGTCCAGAGAGGGCGACAGAGAGATGTCCATATCATTAGCTGCATCTAGTTTGAGCTGATGAAGATTCCACATGACAGTTCACTTATTGTCCACGCTGACATGACAGCATCTACGATGCAGTTCCTCACAAATCCTGAAGGTGCCAAAACTGAATGTGAGCTGATTCCACGGTATTGATATATCAATACTCACGCGAGTATCGACTGAGTATCAATTATATGAATACAGCGCTCGTGACAGTTCCACTTTTTTAGGGTAACCTACTACAAACAGATTGACCAGAAGAGGGCAGCAACTCCTTGTGATCAAGTCCACTAGACTTCTTTGTCCCTTAATGCTAGCAATGTAACTAGTTACTTTGTAACTAGTTACATTGTGGGAAAGTAATTTTACTTGTTATAACTAAAGTACACACTAGCCATAACACAGTTGTTAAATGCTCAGTATTTGTCATGTGTTTTATTGGGTTAAAACTGATACAAAGTATCAACATCTCAAATTAAAAATTACAAAAAGTAGTGGGTCTCGTATCAAATCAAAAAGTCTGGTACCACCCGTCACAAAAAAAAAACAATAAAACCCATTGACAAGAAGGAAAAATATGAATATTTTTACTGATTAACTACAGGACTTTTCTTGAGCACAAACACGTGAAAAGTTAACCCTTAAAACACTAACGATGATGAGACCTCTGGGCTACCTGCCCATTTCTTCCAACACTAATATTCAGTCGTTCGGAAGTTGGAAATTCTATTTCTGCTCATCGTTGTCTGACAGACCAGAGCTGCTCTGCTGGAGCTGACTCAGCTCTTCATCGACCAAGACACTCTAGGTCTGGTCCTCTGAAATCAGCGCTGGAGGTGTTAACCATGTCAACTGCCAACCGATGAACCTTCCGGAAAGACACCTGCGTCCCAGCCTTTTTAGAGAATGTTGTAATTTCTCATTTGTTCACTTTAAAATATATATATATATATTTCATGATTCATTAGTGAAAACACAGAACATGAAGGTTCTAACCTAGATTTCTAGGAAGTCTACCAACTTCCCTTCGATCAGGGTTTGTTAGCTGCAGTGGTTGAAAACATCTGCTTCCGTGCCTTTGTGTTCTCACCGCAGCTCCACCTACACAGACTCCTGTGAGGAGGAGAAAACTTGGAGAGAAGTTTCCTCCGCACCAAAGAACTCCTCGGTTAATAAGCAACAGTGCAGGAGATACTCTCGTATTTTTGTCTTAACTGTCGGTACCACACTTACTCCGTTTGCACGCCAGGCTATTAGGAAGGAGAGAGAGAGAGATTCTAAAGATGCGGATGACAACTGGGCCACACCGCTGCGGTTGCCCCTGAATGAACCCCTCTATCAAAGGGAAACCCATCACCTACAATGCGTACGTGCGCTGGGGTTCGTGGAGAGGTTTGTGACTCGACACCGGGGAACGTCTGTTGCTGCCGTTCATCAGGTATTTCAGGTGATCGTTATATATGTCTAATGACAGCCCGCAGCTACGCACACACCGCCGAGCACTTTGAAACAAATTAAAGTGCTTTAAAAGTAAGTACCAGGGGCTGAGTGGAATTAAATCTGGGGCTGATTTGGACCGCAGGATCCTTCACACTCAGACAGGGCCCGGATGTGTTTTTCCTGCTTTGTCAGAAAGAGCGAGGAAGTGAAGAGAGATGCATGGATGCAGGAGGAAACTAGGCTAGCCTAAGTGACAGGGTGGGAGAGGTTTTTCTTTTTTTTTTTTTTTTTTGGCTAATGAAATGCTTCCTGAGGAGTCTCCCCCGTCATCACACAGACAGACAGGGGGAGCGAGCGAGGCCACCATGAGCTTCTGACAAACTCCCACACTCTGCCGCCCGTGGGCAGATCCATGGAGCTGTCAATTCAAATACAATTTACCTGCTGCACCGCTCACTGTTGTTTCTTGCTGCTCCACGGTGATGTGGAAAAATGTGAGAGCTGCTCCTGTTTGGGGAGTTATTTAAGGTGGGAAACAGTGAGGTGGAGGAAAAATGCAAGTGCAGTGGGTGCAGGTTACAGTTATCTGGGGCCATAGTGTATACTGCCTTACACACAGAAGGTCCTGGGTTCGAACCCCCAGGACCTTGACTTTGGCTAAAAGTGTCCAATTTCTTCCTCTGCATTGTCAAAGAAATAAACAAAATTAGGAGAAAAAAAAACCCAGTGACTACACACTAACAAAACAGGCACAGACTAAATATGGAGGGCTTTATCAGTAATGTACTGAATCATAGGTCTGTGCCTGGTTGTGGTTGGATCTTCTGCCTCATAGCAACAAGATGACGTTGGTTTTTCTGTATGTTTTTCATTTTCTTCAGTCTGTTTGTTCTCCTCCTCCTCCTCCTCCTCCTCCTCTGTCAGTCAGACACGACTAGGTTACTGTTCGATCTAAATTGACGAGACGTGACGACCCTGTGATTGACTGGTGGACTGTCCGGAGGGGGAGAGGAAGGGAGGAGGGGGAGGTCGAAACCCACTGTCCTTCACGCAGGATGTTGGGATTTGCTGCAGCTCCCACTGCCATCCCTGAAAAAAGTGAAATGAAAAATAACCAGGAGTTTCAACATGCATAAAACATTACACCCCAAAAAAGATGTAAAAACTGGACTTGAAGTTTTGGAGTTGGATTTAAAGTCTCCTCCTGTTTATTATCATTTCTGATGATTTTCTCCATGTTCGGTGTCAGCTGTGTCTGTCTCTCCAGGGTAATCAGTGTCATCACACTCACCTGTTCTCTGTGCTGCTCTGTTCATCAGTCTCACCTGTCTCACCTGGTGCCCTTGGTTTGTTTAGACCCTCCCCCACTCTGTCTTTGTTGGGTCTTTGTCATCACTGTCTCCATGTGGCTCTCTGATCTCCAGCTCTGTGGTCCAGTCGTACTCCCTCTGATTCTTTCTGCCTGGGTGAGGACTCTGTTGGATTTGCTGACTTTAAACTTTAAACTTCTGCATAGACCTGGGACGATAATCAATAAATCAATAAATCGCACGATTGTTTTCCTGTCTCCAGCCTCTATACATGCTGGATGACGTAAGAGTTCACTTGTCAAACTAAGGATTGTGGGCCAAATCTGGCCCGCAATGTAATAATATTTGGACTGAATCGACTGTGTCCTGTCATAATTGCGTCTCTGTTGAAGCTGGACTTTGTTCTGCTCTGCATTAACCAGGTTTCTCTTCACACACTTTGAATTTGTACCAAATGATTGTACTTATTCTGCAGATACACATACCATTACAGCACTGTACACACAGTTCTCTGCTAATATGGTTTTTGCCTTCACACACTTTGAAAATGTATGTTTACACAGGTAAACCACGTGTACTTATTCTGCAGATACACGTACCATTACAGCAGTACTGTACACAGTTCTCTGCTAATATGGTTTTTGAATTCTACTTTAAAGTCCATTGAGACGAATGTGTTTTGTGAATTTGTCTGATACAAATAACATGGACTTGACTCGAAGTCCCACTATCGTCTTCTGTGTACATTTCTGTCTGTGGTCTCTCAGTTTCACTCTGCTGCATGTGTACTCTCTAGTACTCTCTGCATGTACTCTCTCCCCATCAATTCATCATGTTCAGTCTGGTGAGTTTCTTCTCTGCGGTTTCTTTGAATTCTTTTGTAATTCCCACAGATCAGATTTGATTTTCTGCTCTGTCCGACTGATCCAAACACTGCTGCGTCCAACCTGCTGCACCTGCTCTCTCTCCGTTAGGCCAATAGACTTGGGCCATTGGAGCACGACGCAGACTGAATCTGTGGACTGTCGGCCAGTTTTAGTGCAGTTTCTTTTATATACGGGGTTCGAAGTTTGAGATCCACACGCCATGGAAGTAAATGTGTTTCATCTTGACTGTTTTGTAGCAGAAAGGAATCAAGACTTTGTGAATGGTTTTACTTTGTTGATGCAAATCTGATGCTCGTACGCACACTAGAAACTAATGAGTGACGATAAATCCCAACTCTTCATAAGTATTGTGATCGTTAGGGTGATTTGCATCCAGAAACGCCCCCTGTTGACCAAATACAGCAGCAACAGTCCCTTTGAAGATGCAGGAATGGATTGCATTCCATTCATTGAATTTATGGAAAAGATGGGGAAGAGGGAATTCACCACAAGTCTGTGTCGGTGAGAATCTAACCGTTCCTTGACATCATCAGAATCTCCCATATTTAGAAACAAAAGTACCGCATACAGTTCTCCAAACCATGCAGTAGAGCAAGACAAACCATGGTTTACTTTTTAGGTTGTCCTACATTTCATAGCCGGTCACAATAACCATTCCTGTACTGGGTTCTATTTGTAGTTTCACTGTTCTACCACTAGATTTCGTGCCTACACATGCTCAAAATGGAGCTCAAATTTCCACCCATTTCAGTGCACAAGTAGAGTTTATTAATTCCATACTTTGTGTGGGAATGTTCGTATACACCTGACACACTGATACATGAGGCCCCTGATGTTTTTATTTTGTAGAACAGGGGTCCTCAAACCACGGTGCGGGGACTGGTGCTGGTCCGTAGGTCATTTGGTATCGGGCCGTAGAGGGAAACAGTGAAAAAACGTACTTCAGTTTTACTAATTTATTTCATCCAAAATAAATCATTTAAAGATAATCTGACGATGTTTTAAAACAATCCAAGATAATCTGACGATGTTTTAAAACAACAGGTCATTCAGACTGATACTAACAGAATAAGGTCTAAAAGATGTTTTATTTTGAAAATGTAATGATCAATGATGGCCTGGTTTTACCGGTCAGCCGTATCAGCTGATACTGGTACAACAAAGGTTAGCATACACTGTGTTAGCATAGGTGAATTAACACAGAGTGACCTTTAATGTGACAGAATTCGGGGCTAATCACTGTTTGTTGGCCTCACCTCTGAAGTTCCGGTCTCTGAGTCTGAGTAAGGTTTACAGTGAGGTCAGAGTCTCTGGGGAGTAAACATGTTGACAGGTTGACTCACTCTGGGGCTTTTTTCTTTTTTTGTGTCATTTTAAAGGGTTCATTGGGTAAGTGTGTTTTTTTTTTTTTCTCTTAGATGATTATTTTGGTCCATCTATTTTTGGTGGAATCGGTGAGTAACTCTCAACTGGGTTTGCTTCCTGTTGCCACAGAGACTGAGATTTTTGGGGAAATGCATCAGAAAATGTACCCTCCATAAAGTTACCTTTACTCTGAAGGCAATAGTTGAACTTAAAGTTTGTGCCAAATGTAAAAATCCCTAAATACTTCTTGAAAGAAAAGCACTCTTTTAAATTGAGATCTACTACGGACGTGTTGTGTTTGGTGCATTTGGTCGTTTTTGAGGCAGACAATATGTATTTATATATAAACCTTTCCGGAGTCGTGGAGAAAAAGGACAGAAAAAGAAGCACTCGTCCAGCGGGGGTGGGTTAGACCTAGACCCTGGAAGGTTCACTGCTCCATCTCAGGACCACAAATAGAGATAAATAAATGTTCCTGCTGGACAAAAAAAAACACCATGCAGACAGAGAAAAGAAAAACATACTGTACAAACATAATGAACACCAGATGTTACTACCACGGATTGTATTAGTGAAATACTATCATTTAGCATGTTAATGATTGGATGCATTCAATCTACATATTAAAAACCAACGTGTTTAGATTTCATAATAACAAGGGATGTTTCAATAACAGTCTTCACCACCTGTTATATGTAGGAGTAGTATTTTGAGTTGTGTACTCGCGAAACAATCACAGATATATACTTTGATTGGAAATTCAAATTATGGTAATGTTTTAGTCTTCACTGATGCTGAAATCTTCCTGTATATGAAAGGGGTTTTTGGATGAAAGATGTAAAAGACTCCACACTCGGACTATACATCAACGACCGCCTCCGAAAAACCAGGCAGGTTATTGTTGAGCAGATATATATCTGGAACATTTTTCTTTTTCGGTTGTTTAAATTCACTCTAAAGTCCGCCCTGTGTGATTTATACTGGCTGCTGACAGGTCGACCACGCTGACATTTTAACCCAGCGTCGGGTTTCCTCCTCATTGTAGCTGCACAGTAAACCCTCATGTCCAGGACTGGGTCTCTGCAGTCTGCCCACCTTCTCCCCCAGAGCACAGAGATAAGAGAGTGTTGCAAATAAATAAAACACAGTGGGTCGGCCACTGATGGAGGTGGGGAGGGGTGTGTGTGTGTGTGTCAGCCTCACTTGGTTTCAGCTGAGCGCTCTGTTGTTAGTAATAACCTTCCACTGTCACTGTTCCAGTAAATTTAAAAGCCCTTCTCCATCCACACTGGGTTTATTTAGCGGCGGTGGAGCTTGGCTGATTTTTACCATTTATACCTGAACACTGGTCAGTGATTTTAATCCCATCCTGAGTTTATACGAGGGGGATTTTTCTCAACCATCCATGTAATAATTACAGCAGCAATTACCTATAATCTCTGCTTCTTCTCTGCGTGTTCGAGCTCACTGGTATATACCTCGTAATTTACCTCCATCTGCAGACGCGACCTTGTATTTCTGTTGTTCCCTCCCCGTGAGAAGCTCCTCGTCCCTCTGTCTTCGTCTTTTACATATTTTACTTTCACAATTTCTCCACAGATTTAGGAAGAAACGGTCATCGCGGAAAGCGTAAACAAACCGAATAGTTTCAGCACAGCGTTTTGTTTTTGTTTTTTTTGGAGATTCCATTTCAACTTTAATGCATTTTCTTCTTTTTCTTTGTACTGTAATTTTCAGAGCAATGACAAAGGCAGGATTCACGATAAGGTCCCAAATCAACGGGGGCAGAAAAACAAATATTGGCAGGAATCGTTTATCTCCGTTCTCCAATCTCCCTGCTGGGGATTTTATCTAAAATATCTCTGCCGTTATTAATGGAGCCTCTATAGTCACGACAGGTGATATTTTTTATCTTGTGAGCAAAACATTTCTATTGATTTTTGTATAAATATATTTTGCACGCACCATTTGGAGTAGGGGACTTGCAGTGCATTTCCCTGACCATTGTGATTTTGCTAAGGCAACAAATTGGTTTAATGTTGCTGTAATTTATTTTAATTAGACTGGTGTAAAACATTTCCCAGTAATTTGCTGTGATTTAAAGCCACGGTTGACCAAACAAGCCTAAAGTGGATTAAAACAGAGGAGTAAATAGAAAAAGTAATGGAACAAATACCCAGCAGGTGCAACCGTGGTCCTTGAACTCATCGTGTCAGGAGGCAGACTGACCTGAGGTCATTTTCCCACATCCCTGAATAAATCCAGAATAAATTTGTAATAATTTGACAATATGTGGCTAATCATCACACAGGAGATTCATGTTATTCATATTGATTCATATTGATCAACATTCATTTTTGGAACGTTCCCATCGTGTGTGAATTTCAGTAATTAGCTCCAATCACCATCACCCAGATGGCTAAGGTCTAAGTTCTGAGTGAAATGATCGTCTTCAGTTTGGGTAGTGATTGGTTTAGGGAGTGAAGACAAGTTTTTGTCCCTTCTTTGTCCCCGTGGACATTCTGCCTGAGCACTCACTGTTTGTCCAGCCTCCGTCTCTTAGCCAGAGACCAGGCAAACACAGACAAAGCACACATTAACGTGCTGTCATTTTCTCTCTTTTTTTTTTTTTCCCCCAGTCTCTGGAGTGGCTCTGATCTCCAATCAGAGTCCCTGAACTAAACCATTCCGAGTCAACACAGTAAAGTCTGTAAATAGTGGTAATGGTGTTGTTGGCAGGCAAAGCTGCTTTCACTTTCACATCAGCTCCACGTTAAATCCCCCATCAGGATGATAGAAATCATGTATAAAGCTTTTTTTATTTATTTTTTTTCAAGGCCGAACTGAGCGTGTGCCTTTGTGTTGCTGCCTGTATGTGTGTCATTTTCTCAGTCACATTTATATATTTATTTAGCCTCTAATGAGGACAGAGAGCGGGCAGGCGTAACAAAGAAGTGCTTTAGGGTTTGAAAAGGTGGTGTTTAGGTGAGAGTTAGGTTTAGGCAAATGGTAATTATGGAAAATGTCAATGTCATTTCCCCCTGAAATCAGCAGAAGTGTGTGTGTGTGTGTGTGTGTGTGTGTGTGCCCTGCCCCTGTCACAATCTTCATTTGCCAAAGCTGGAAAAAAAAATCTAATTAACCAACAGCTTGCTCTAAAGTGGAAGTGAGAAATTGAGAAATTTAGACAAAAGCACAGGCACAGAAAAGACTGGAATAACAATAGGCCTCCATATAATTCTAGTGACTGCGACACATCACCCCGACCTGAGAGACGGCAATAACCCAACATAACCTAGGTAGTCAATTACACTGTTTAAATATGCAGGGAAAATTAATTAAGTAATGAACGAGAATTATTTAATTAAAACAAACACGTCAGGAGCAACACGAGGACAAGAGACGGAACAGAAACAATTTCAGCCAATTATGAAGTGAAAACGCGAGTCAGACGCCGGCGCAACTGACTGTGACTCCTCGGTCCGGAGACATCTGGTTCGTAGAAAGTCGAGGACATTACTATGTCACATTCAGACCTTCACTGTCACTCACGCGTTGTCCGTGACCTTCACTGAGGGTACGAAGCCGGACCTGGAGCCGTTAAACGAGTCTCGACACAAACTCTCATTTCTGTGCTCTCCTTTCTGAGCCACACGTGCAGTAATCGAGTCAGAAAATCTGTCTCGTAATTAGCTCAGTGTTAGCCCAAAGATTGTAATTAGCAACAGGGCTTTGGCAACACTGCTCTCTAATGCTTAAAAGCTGTAAATTACAAGTCACCCACGTACACAGTCGGCCATGTTTTCTAGGACGGTAACGGCATCACTGGCTGGACTCAGGTTATGTTGGGCTATAATTTAACAAAGTAAAAAAAAATTGCAAAGCAAAAAAAATGAAAACTGTGCAGGCTATCGCTACAGTTAATGCTACATTTTCACACATTTCGCGTTTAATACGGATAGCTTTGCTCTCAGGGGGTTTTAATCATGCGCAAAACCATTGAGACCACTAGGGGTTTGACTCCCAGCAGATCACTGATGTATCAGTTCTTTTTCAAACTCGATCCGCGTCATGATGTACGTGCTGCTTTTCATTGTTATCCATTTTAGAATCACTAAAAAGCCCCGGATATCACGTTAATTCTCGCCGTGCTGATCGTATAACAACATGTGTCCGGACTATATTCTTTTAATTGTAACTGTACTCTTTCACGTATAAATCTAATGCAGGATGTGAGGATATCTGAGTTGGAGCATCTCGATTGGAAACTCTCAGGGATCGCCAGAAATGTGTCAATATGGGGTCACAAGTCAAAAAAGTTTGGGAACCACTGCTCCAGGTTTTTGCAGTGCTGCTCAAATTGAAGTTTTATATCAGGCGAACATCTCACAGGAAACTTTTTCAAATCACAAATCCACAGTGTAGAGTCTTGACCGAGCAGCAGCTGAAAGTGATTCTTCTTCATTAAAACATCCGCAGTGAACAGAAAGTTGTCTTTGATCAGCACATTTCAGCTCAGGTTTGTTCAAGGTGTTTGATAAAAAAAAAACTGTGGGAAACAGTCTGCGTGTGTTTACAGAGCCGGGGCGATGAATTATGAACAAAACCACAGGCAGTGAGTTAACGCTGCAGCAGCCACCGCTACAAAAACATGCAAATTACCAGTTCAACCCCGTCACGTAATTACGCTGCTCAATGCCTACTAGTTTTCATTTCCACAGAAAGGTTTCTTGTTAAATAGTTTGTTTATTAATTTCGCCGCTGCAGCCATGTTTCACAGCAACATTAATTTGAATTGCCAGGCCTGGTAGGCATCTCCGTCCAAGATCACTGCTGGAGATGCATGAGTGGAGCTGCGGTTATTCCATCTCGCAACATGTCCACAAACAGAAGATGTTTCCTTTTCAAAGCCAGATCTTCGACTGGAGACAACAAGATAATTATCCTGCGATCAACACAATAAGCTGTGAACAAGTCTTTCCTGCATGGAGAGGTAATGTCTGTATTAACCACCCGCTGTTATGATGAAGACAGACACCCAACCTAAACCTGACCTGAGCCAGGCACCGCCGAACAGCCCGGGATGATAATGACGACGAAAGGTAAATATTTCCAGATTCCATTGTTTTGTGCACTCAAAACAAATTAATATGCACGAACAGAGTGGGCGAATAAACGCTGCAGTGATGTTGCCTCAGTGTGGGACAGAGATGACGTCGTTTCTCTGCCAGGATGAAGCTCTTGTTTGGGTGATGAGTTTTTGTTTGTTGTTGTTGTTGCTTTGCTTTTCTCAGAAACGTCTTTTCTTCAGCCAAAACTCAAAAAATCTTTTGCTATATTGTCAACAACAATGTCAAGATTTCTTAGTGACGGTGACTAGTGACGGGCGATGCCTGAATTTTCGATTCGATACGATAGCGATTACATTTTTCGTAATTGATACGGATATTGGTACTTTGTGTGATTTTTTTTTTTAACCCAGAAGAACACATGACAAACACTATCCATATAAGAACTTGAATGTGTATTTTTCGTAACATATTAGCAGGGATGTCCGATAACATCGGCCAACCGATAATTAGCATATTATGTAATATCTGTTAGAATCGTTATCAGTGTTTCCTCCATCGATGAAAACCCAACAAAGCAATGCTTTGGTTTTGCCCGAATGATGTTCTGGGGACAAATGGCTGTATTTTAAAGTGAAAGCCACTAGATGGCAGCATTGCAGCTCATTTAAATAATCTCATACTCGTACAGTGGTTTATTACATTTTTTGACAATATCGCCATATATACAAGTTTTTAAAAACTCTCTCCTCATGTATGAGCTAAAAATAAACTGAGCTAGCAGTTAGCCTAGCCCCAGTTAGGATCCTCCAATTTTAGTTAGTGTTGTCAAGGTGTCAAACGTAAACAACTGTATTTTTGGTTCTGGTTCATCATCAATGAACTTTTCATTGTCTTTTCATCATATGCAGTGATGTGTCGCTGCAGCAGCTGTGATAAAATGTGATTTTATTGTTTGCTCGGTTGTTTACATAAACGAGGGAGACTATAAAACTGAATTGGCCTTTTAGGACTATTAAACTGCTCCGAGTCTATATTTGTGTGCTGGACCTCATGGCCAGACAAGAGTTCATTCTGCGGGTCTTCACCCTCGAACGCCTTCACTGACACTGAACTCCTGTATTCTGGGTTCAAGCCGCCGTTTAACAAAAGTCTAAATAGATTAATTCTTTTACTTTGTTCTTTCACCCAAATCTTCCCCTGTGCAGCTCAGATGATGAAGTCTTCACTCGCACGGCCTAATTCTCAAAACTTGGCTTGTTCTTAGTGAAAGGGCAGGGGGTCCAGACAGATAACTCCAGCGCTCACAGGGGGAAGATTAACAACCCCTCTACTGGGCTGGGCCGCAGCTTGTCAATCAGACCAGTCACTGCTTTGTTCTTGCAGCTGATGCAAAGGGCACCTACGCATGTGTCCATCATTTGCAACTTCTTTTTTGGAGGACGTCTAATCTTTAAAGAGCACACAAAATTCTGCGAGAAAAAGAAAGACAAACCGAAGATGAAAGAGGAGGGATGCTCGTCATTCTCTCCACGGTCTCACCGCATCCTGAAGTCAGAGAGAGGCATATATATATATATATATATATATATATATAAATGAGAAAGCTAAGCAAAGATAAGGAAATGTTGCAGAAACATTACATTTGCTATATGACCATTTGTATTACTCGGGAGATAACAAAGGATGTTTTTTTTCACATCATCCTCTGGGCCCTTATCATCAGCCTGGTGCAGGCTAATTAGCGGAAGACACCTCAACATACGGCATGTCTCAATTTGCATACTTACACTTTTTTCTCAGTGGTGCGTTTGCACCAACACCAAGCTGGTGAGAAACAGTATGCAGTAGTCATTACTCAGGCGCGACCATCGTAGCCACCGAGCAGCAGAAAAGTTTTAATTTTTTTATTTCTTCTACTTCGAGTCAATATTATTTGTACAGCCCAAATTCACAAAACACATCTGTCTCAATGGATTTCATAAAAAAAATGGAGGATTAACAGTTAGGGTTTATATTGGCTAAGATGTGGCCCATGGACTTCAAGGGTTAAAGTCAGGATCAGGATCATAATTAAAACCACATTTTATTTTATATCTCAGGAATCCTTATATACAATATTTTTTTGTGTATATAACAAAAACATGTTACATGTTATACACAAGTTATTAGCACTAATAAGGACGTTTTTTAGAGAGCTCGAATCATTTTTTCCCATAAGAAAATGAGTTAGGAGCTGAGTCCCAGAACAGATGGTAACAACAGAAACATGTTATAACCATCCAATAGCTGTTATGTTTGTATATTTAGTAGAATTTGAGTACCTTTCCAGTACTTCCTGTTACTTAACTCTAAAGTAGTGAAAAATGCTCCCAGATGCTGTTGTAATTTTGGATCTATTTATATATTTTGTATCCAGCTGCTTCTCCAGGTCAGTTTCTCGGGCAGTGCTTCATTTCAGTGCTTTCAGATTCTAATTACAGATAGACAAATAACAGAATCCAAACCGAGAAGTACAACCAGTCTCCTGCTGACTGGTTCTGGCGTTTGACTTGCATAACACAACATTTTCCCTATAAACATTAAACAGTTGGTCAGTCTGGCACTAAAACCCATGGAGCTGCAAAACAAGTGCTAAAAACTACTGAGTAAAAAAACAAATCTTTTTTTCCCATCATTACTGGAACACTATTAATAAAAAGATAAAAAAGTTGAGAAGAACCAAGTTAGAAATCAGATTAACTCAAGGTCAGAGATTAATCATTGTTAAATCATCATTCAAAAGTGGGAAGAAGACAATTCA
>NC_024322.1:3968945-3992547 GCF_000523025.1 Cynoglossus semilaevis | reverse complement strand
AACAGAGCGTCTTCACATGCCGTCATAATGTAATTATTGATGATGTGTTCTGTATATATTTCCATGTACTTTGTCTTTGTATGTTAATGTGTTGTATCAGTCTGTGCCAGTATCATGGTTAGAATTTAGCCTGTGGCTACACATTAGCACATGTGTACCTAATGTGTCTCTACTGATGACAACAAATCAAACCCTACTGAACAAATACAATTTTTTTTAAATGAAGGACATTGCTGTCAACAGTTGGGCTAATGTTTCAATGACAATATCGGAGGTTTGAATGAGTCCAAAAAGTCCAACAAAACAAATAGAAATTCTTGCTCAAATACCAAACGATGTACTGAGTAATTATACCACAAGGTGGCAGCACTTAAATCGACGGTATTTCCATGATGTATTGTACCTATTAATAAAGCATAGGTGAATAAACATCTTTATTTGCATTACGTATAAAATGTCAGCCCTTCAAATCGAAACAATGTTTTACTGCACAAAGCAGAGAGAGCAGAGGGAATCCTTACTGGAATACTCTCAGTTGACATGTTATCCTCTGGAGGGCGCGTCAAAAGCAGTGTCACAATACATCGACTGGAGCAGCTCGGTGGAGGGACGGAGCAGAAGATCCAGGGGACGTTCGATTACTGTCTGACTCTGACTCACGGAGTGAGGCTCACATAATCGTGTGTCTACGCTTAGCTTCTGATTCATCCTGTCTGAAGGCTGCATCCTGCCGAGCCTCTACGTTTCATGAAACTACATGAAAACTACATGACCTCCACTGCACAGCGGGCAGGAGGTTCGCATTCAGGGATGAAAGTGACTTCAAACTTTTTCCTGCCTTCATGCTGGTAAAAACCATGGCGGTAAATGTTATATTTTTAGGGTTTTCGTCCATCTGTCCCAAAAAGACAGTAATAATAAAAGTAATATTCAAAAAATATTAGTTAAAAAAAAAATTTGTTAAATGTGTGTGTATTTATACATGAGGGTTGTGTTCAACTAAACTTCGTTAAATGTGTGTATATATACATGAGGGTTGTGTTCAACTAAACAGGCCAAGGATTTACACTAGTAGTAGAGTAAGTACAGTGTAAAACCTTACACTTATATATATATATATATAAGTGTGTATATATATATATATGTATATATATATATACATATATATATGTATATATATATCTACTTATTCACAACCCTCATGTTCACAGGAATTGAAGAAAAACACAGATACATTTTCAGCTCTAGTTTCATAGCCATCTTCTGCCACCTGTTGGAGAAGTATAGGGCCCACAATCAAGATTTTAAAAAGTTGTATAGAATATTAGGGACACCAGTAGAAATTTTGGTTTAAGTTAGCAAGAATTTAGTCATAAACCATACATTTATGTGCTTTAAGTTGCAAATTTATGAAAAGAGACTTTATCGTCATTAATTTACGTCCTGAATCTGTGTCTACGTGGCCCTGGTGCTTGGTTCTTTTTCATTTGCACTGACTAAATTTTATTTTGTCATTACAGTGTTTTACTACAGTATGTCTTTCTACTATGTTCCAGAAAAGTCTTTTTGTAGTTAAAACCTTTGGGGCCCAGATGTGTGGGGACGGGTGGAAATAACAGGTCGGATTAATGGAGCGTGGCGTGGATCAGATATACAGTGGGAGAATGGAAGCAGCTCCACATGTCCCGGAGAACTGGAGGCCATTCTCCCTGAAATATCACACTTGAACCAGGGCGACACATAAAGCAGCGGAGGCGACACTTTATCAATAACCCTATTATACAACGTGTCATGGGAGGTGACAGAGAAGTCACTCTGCCACAAGTCTGTGTGTCACATCACCACCACACGAGCCCAAGAGCTTCGGTTTGGTGTCACTTTTCTTTCGCATGTACACGTTCGAATGTGTACAATATATGTGGGTGTGTGTGTGTGTGTGTGTGTGTGTGTGAAAGGCATGTGTAAAAAGGCATGTGTAAATGTGCAAAATTAGCAATGTGTATACACCATCGCAGGACACGATCACAAGCGTGACGGCAATATTTTATCTAGAGAAACACAGCAAACAGTGATGTGAAGTTGATCCATATATTGATTCACGCCACAGGCAACAGAGGGAAGCTCTCTGGACATGATGATGGTGGAGGTGGCGGAGGATGAGGAGGCGGCGGCAGCAGCATCCTCGTGTCTGCTCTCTGCAGCTCAGAGATCAGATAGTAACATAAACACAGACAGACAGTGTATTTGGTGTAGAAACACACTGCTCCTTGGCAGGATGATGAGAATCAAGCAGCAGATTAAAGATGATGATGTTCTCAGATTCTACATAATTCATTTCGGTGAAGTGGGAATTAAAGTGATGCTTATTCACGACGAAAGAAGAAATCCATCAATGCCATTCTTTTTTCTTTTTTTTTCTTTTTTTTTTTTTGAGCCACATCACATATTTAACAAAAATCCTTAAATAAAATAATTTTCTGGATTCAGTTCACTCACAATTTACTGACTCAATGTGAAGCCTGGGCCTGTTTAGTTGAACACAACCCTCGTGTGTTCGCAGGAATTGAAGAAAGGCGTACATTTTCAGCTCTGAGGCTCTTTTTATTTTTAGTTTTTCACGTGTCTGTGTCTGTCACCACAGAACACAGACAATTTACAAGGTAATAATTAACAGTTTTTAAAACCAAGCGAAATTGGAAAATGTTCACAGCAGTTGATGTAATGATTCATGCATCAGCACCTTTAAAAGGTGCTGTTAAATTAACTCTATTGTGAAATTAGAATCCATCCCGAGTTGTTTTTAATACCAATCTCACAAGACTTCCTGATTTGTTTTATTTATTCATATCATAAATGAAAGAAATGTCCTTCTTTATTTTCCAGCTTGTAAGAAAAGGGTTTCAGATCGTAGTTCAAAGATACGTGGACCAGATTTATGCAAATCATTTTCTTGTTAAGTGAGCTGAATCGGACCTGATCACACGATGTGAGTCTCCCACCGCTCAAATATATGAAACAACATTAAACGGCATGTTCTGAGCTGCAGGTTCGACTAATGGATTCACTGGTGGGAGCTGAGTTTTATTGATTGATTTGATTAATTTGATTTGTTGTCTTTACAACATGACGTGACATTTGTGACAACCTTGGCTGGAATGTACAGTCCACATTGGCTGCAGATCCTGAACTGGGGCAGAAATGACATTTGGTGATTGGTTAGCATCTGTGTCAGAGTCAAACGTCTCTGCAGATAATAGGAGAAACAACTAGAAAAACAGCCCAAAGCTACAACAGTTTGTTTTTTCCCACCATCTTCTCAGATCAGATGAGATTTAGTAAATAAAGAATAACACCACCATCTGTGAAGACAACCACAATTCCCAAGGTCTGTATTGGTGAAGAAGAAAACAGTACAACATAACTGACTCCACACTGGAAGCTGTTGAGCTCGAACTGTGCGGATAGTCTGGTTGGTTTAGTTCTTCACAGAATATGTATGAGTTCCAGAAACTTCAAGTGAAAAGGATGGACAAAACCAACAGGCATTTGGTAGAGGGCTGAAAAAATAACAAAGAGTTCCGCACCTTCCCTCACAGACAACAACATCCCTCCAATGGCCCAAATATAAAAAGTTTGTAAAAGTTTGGATATCATTCATCATTTGGGTTAAAAGTTTGGATATCATTCATCATTTGATAGTACAAAAACTCTACCCCGATGAATCTTCCGACCAAGAGGACTCCATATAAAACTCTCTCACTGCTCCTCTTTGGCTCAATCTCCTCCCTGGTCCAACTTCGTGGCCAGACACATGAACTCACCAGGAGGTTCAGTTGCTTGCTCTTTTGTCAATATTGATGTATTCAACTTACCATCATTCACGTGTTAGTGTTGATTTAATACATTTGAAACTGTTTGTGATGCCACCCAATTTGAATGGTCTCTAATCTAGACATTGATCGTAGTATATGTATATATGTAATCTATGGCAAGACGTTTTAACAATTAAACGCTAAGTTTGACCATCTGGAATTAACGTTGTTGATATCAACGTCTTTCTGACTGGGCGTGATTTCATTTTGGATAGTGGGAATTGTCATTTGAGATATCTGTAACGTAACTTTGACTAGACGAAACGACAGTTAGAAACCTTTCTGCTGTTGTTGCTGCTTTGCCTATGACTATCCCAAACTCCAGATAGAGATATCTACAACGTTAATTCGCCAAAACGTAATTTAAGATATCTGAAAAGAAGCATGTCAATATCTTGAACTTGAGTTATGACTAGTCAGAATCAAACCGTAGATATCTCAAACCGGAATTACAGATATCTGTAATTCAGCTGCAGATATCTGTCGTTGTGGATATCCACAACTGAATTGTGAAAATCTGTCTGTTCCTGCTGTGGGTGGAGTCAATCAGTGTCATCACCCCCACCTGTGTCTGTCATCAGTCTCACTGCTGTCACCTGGTGCCCTGGGTATATATACACCTCTCTCCTTCACTCTGTTTTGGTCAGATTGTGTTTGGTTGTTCATTGTGATGGTCCTTGGTTTTTTCTGTACCTTATTTTGAGTTCTTTGTTTCTGCTGCCCAGTGATTTTTGTGACTTTGTTTTCTGGACTTTGTATATAACAAATCATCTGCACTTGAAAGAGAGTCTCCTCACATTTACAACAGATATATGTTTATAAAACAGAAAACTAGAATCCTCTTTGTGCCCTGACGAGTTGTAACCGACCCTTTACAAGGTCAACAGATGAGGAAACTGTTGTGCTAGTAGTGTGGCTAATCAGAACGGCTACTGACATGAGTGCTGCGTTTAAGGAACACTGAGCCACACAAGACCCAAGTCACAAACTGTGTTATAGTCCTCCATGGCCTGAAGCCTAGCTGTTAGCTACAGCTTGTCTACTACAGACAGCACTGGTTGTTTCAGCATTAGCAGATGCTAGCTGCGCAGGTTCTCTGGTTCAATCAGTCTCTTGTTTTTCCTCATTGTTTACACTATTTAACACTGCTGTCAGCTTCCAGCTCTTCATCCACCACCGGGCACATGACTGGCATGGCGTTAAAAGAATGAATCTCTTATTTACATTTAAAAAATGTAAATTCTTTAAAAAAAAAATGGCATTTGTCAAAGTCTAAGTACCTGTATGTCTGTGCGCATGCACGGTCGTTCTGCCTCACTGCTCTTACCCACAGGTACATATGCCCACAGCTACATCCATTCCATACTGTCAAACCAATACCTTTTTTTTGCCCCCCCTCTGCACGTAAATGCTCTGAGGCTGTTGCAGATAGCAACACTGCCATCTGCTGATAAGGAATCACCATCACTCTGACATCACTTTCAGACTGTATTTGCTGGCACAGTTAGACAACGGTCAGGGTGGAGCAGTGTAGGGAGGAAAGGTTGAGATGTTCGAGACCTCAGAGTATAGGTTCATGGGTGTAATGAAAAAGAACACGGAGATGTTTGGTGTAACCGTGGAGGAGACAGGCTGTGGGTTTGTGTTGTTTCTGTTATTGTCCCAGGCATAAAAAGAATAAATAAATAAATAAAACAAACATGTAATTTTTAGGCTGCTATTGTCTGAAACAAGCTGCCAGAAAAGAAGAGGTTTAAGAAAAACAAGGAACAGATTTAGAGATTTCAGTTGTTATCGTTCTGCACATCTCTTGCGTTTGCTTTTTTTTTTTTTTTTTTTTTTTGTCTTTTTTTCTTTTTTGCTGCTTTAATCATTTTAATTGTGTTTTGACCTTTTGGCTTTCTGTTCTCTTTTATCTCTGCAATTTTATGGCCTACAATATCTCCCCTGTTGTCTATTTTCTCTGGGTTTTTTTTTTTTGTGTGTGTGTGTTTTTTTTTTGTGTCCATGTACGCCCCCACCACCCCCATTTTTATATTTTTGGTTCTTTTGTCATTTTGTCCCTTTTGACTTTTTCCTTTGCTTCTTTAATTTTAGCCTTCTTGCTATTTTCTCATGATTATCCAAAAACCTTCATTCCCTTGTCTTTTTTGACTTGATTGCACTTCCGTTTTTATTCCCTTTTTGTCCTAACCGTTAGCCGACTCTGTTCCCTGACTGCTCCTCTGGAGTTGCCGCTGCCACAGTTCATTGCCGCTGAGAAATGAACCCAGTCCCCAGTAATCTTCACTGAGCTTCATCAACCAGCCACCGCGGCGTTTCCCCGTAAGACACGGACACAACGTCGCTACACAAGTTCGATATCTGCCCTTCTCTGTGTGGCGTTAAGTTAGTTTTAATCCAAGCAGCTGTGAGTTTTCCATGAAACTTTAAATTCTTAGTGAAATGCTCCTGCAGAAGGGATGTCAACGCCAAAAGTCGGAACACATGACAAAGCTACGGCTCTTAAATCTCTTTAAAAAAAAAAACTCATTTAGTTTCAGGGTACAAACTCAAGCCACTGATTAATGAAAGGATTTTTTTTTTTTTAATCCCCTTCCGGTCCTTGGTGGTAATCTCCAGGGTCGCAAAAGCACGGGATCAAAGGCGGCAGTGACTCTGTTTCAAGTGTGACGTGGTGATAAATAAATACTGATGAAGGAGGAGGAAACATGTAAAGTGAGATTAAAACACATCCAGGGTCTCTTAACTTACTTTTAGTAGGCTCCGGATATGATGATGAATAATGCTAATGTACCAGAAGCTAACTGCTCCTTCTGCGATACATACAAACACACTGGCTTTTTAATACATTCATTTAATGCATAACAGATGATTGGGGTCTTATTATTAATGCATGTAGCGAGGCACCGAGTTTTACACAGATTTTTACGAGCAATGTCAGCTTTTCCCAGATGGAATGGCAAAAAGTTGGTCCACAAGTTGTTGAGAAAAGGGGAGAAAAATTACAAACATTTCTTTAAATAAATAAGTAAACATGATGCATAAACAAAGCAGATAAATATATATTCTAGAAGAAAAACCCTGCTTCCAAAGTCGAGTTACTTAAATGTATAGCACCAAATCACAGCAGTTCCTGCCTTAATATTATTGACTTATTAGTCAACGCCCAGCTACAGTACTTTGTGGTGCAGTCGCGGTGTGTCAATACCCTCTCACAGACATTTCCCGTAGTCCATGTGTCCAAGTTGTTCAACTTTGGTTCCATTAGTAGTTCATGGTCTTCAGAAGAAAATGACTTTTGTAACAAAGTGTAACAGAGACTTTAGACTACAGGGATTTGAACTCAGGTCTCCCCCGTGCCATTATTAGACGTGTTATCCCAGGTGTCTCCAACTCCCAGTCCGTGGAGCAATAACGGTCCATGGGCCACGTGGTATTGGGGTGGCAGTGAAATATACTGTATATCATAATTTATTTAGTTTAAGTATCTGCTCATTTTCATTTACTTTTGTCGTATAAAGATATCTGGCAAGTATTTAAAAATATGTCTCTCAGACATCAATACTAACAGACTAAATATTTAGTGTTTTATTTTGAAAATTTACTGAGACCTAAAAAAATCCTTCAGCAGCCCTTTGATTAACAGTGCAGTCTCTATCGGTCCGCAAACCGGCTAATTCCGGTCCTTGGACAATTCTGCCATGGACAATGGTGTGTAGAGCACTTGTGTTGGTGAATGTCACTAATCCATGGTCTTCAGAAGGAAACTGCACAGGTTAAAACAGGAACTCATTTGCTAAACCCTGCACATGTTCCTAAACCTGCTAACAAACCTTTAAAAAGGTTTAAACATGGGTCAAAGGTCACCACTTTGTGTCGACGTTGGCGAGAGGATGTAGTGTAATACAGAGGCCGGCCTGCAGTCTAGATCGGTCCATTGTAAACAGGTATTGGAGACAACAGTGATCAAATACTACTGAGTATAACTAAGTAATTAATTAATTAATCAATTACTACTAATAATAATAGATAATAATGGTCATGCCAATGAACTAATCCCAACTTTTCATTATTAGTGCAACTTTTCTGGTTTGTATAAAGGTACATACAGAAGTTTTTTTTATAAATATACTCTGTCAAGATGTTTTCCAACAACACTATAATCCGACCATCATTTCCCACAGAGTTCCTCTCACTTAATAAGCTGCCTCTGCTTCCAATCCCCCTTCTCAAACATCTGAGTTACAAAGCTATTCCCTGAATCTTTTTTTTTTCTCCCCTCCCTTCTCAGACACGTCTCGGAGATGATAAGAACTCAGTATTACATTATACCCGACAGGATACTCTCCTCCAGAGTAGATTCTTTTCCATTCTCCATTAGCTGGATGTGACTGCACCACACTTGCTGTGCTGTCAATTATTCACACAGCCTTTGTCTGAGTGGGCCTGATGACCTGGCACTGGCAGTGTGAGCAGACGAGCTCTCACTTCAGCGCCTGCCAGGCGTCTGGACTTCACTTTCTGCTGACTGACCAGGCCAAGGGAGAACTGATTTCTTACTCTGTTACCCCATGAGTGACCTGTGAAGTACTGTTTTGTTTTTTTTTTCTCCCCCATTGCTGGAAAAACACTCCATTGGTAAGCCAAGTGTTATCCCCTGGTCATTAAATACTAACATTTTGGGTGCGAAGCTCTGGTTCCCAGGCCCCCAGCAGCCGATGACCTGAGGCGGTCTCTCCCACTCTGAAACTCTCTGCATTCATTGAGTTTCCTGGCTGACGCTCTTGCTGGTTTTAGGGTTAGGCTTTGGGGTTGCTTTTCTGCACTTTTCTCAATGCTGGAATAAACGTGTCTGCACAGCTGCTTAGGAGATCAGCCAATAGGAACAACCTCATCTCCTTGGAATTGCCCTGAAATTGGACAAAGTCTGAAAGAACAAACCTACTTTCCTAAGACTGGATTGGAAGCCTGGAGATAGGGTACAGATTTATTTTGATCACTAAAACAGAATGTAAATAGAGTGGGGATTGTTGTTGTTATTTAGGTCATTTTTTCAGTTGTTTTAGTAGGTGAGACCACGCAATGTTTTCTCTGATCGTAACAATATTGCATTTAGAGATGTGCGATAATATCGGCTGACTGATATTAGCATATCTCTTTTTTTTTTTTTTTCTCTCCGGTAATGAAAACCCGATAATGTAATGTGTTGGAATCACTTTAAAAATGTATTTTGTGCCGACAATGCTAATTTAAAAGTAGGCGAGATATGTCATGTGAAAAATGGTATCAATCAATCTGATTGGACGGATCGGTTGCCTCGATTCGGCCAGCTGTGGGTTGCCAGTTGATGTCCGCTGACATTGAACGTGTGTTTTCGGAGGCTTCAATTTCCGGTCAGACAACGAGCTTGCATCAGAGGAGCCTCACTGATTGCAGGCAGTAAGTCAGTGCACAGCTGACAAGCTGACTGACACAATGGTGTCAGTCAGCTCTTTTACGAGGGACCGTAGACTGATAAATAATGTCGAGGACAAGGATTTTACTGCAGGGAGTCTATGAAAAGTGAGTGGGTGGAAAAGCCCACTGAGTGTTCCTGCACGGTGATTGGACCAACTGTTTGGGAGGTGGCTCCGTTTTATTGACAGCACTTTAAAATTTGCACTAGAACATTTTCTTCCTATACACAGACGTACTGCGTCGGTGTTCACTTTCTTTGTTTACATTGAAAACAATTCTTCACCTTTCCGGTTTTCCAGGGCAGCAGTGTTACTGTTATATACACTAGGTCACTGCAGATAGTCGGAAAAAGAGGTCATCTCGGAGTCTTCCACTAGAGATACTCCATGTTATAATTTCCCATGAGGCAGGATGGATCTGAAATAAAAGATATTCTTTGTACTTTGAAAGCCTTATTCAAACATGGGTTAGCTGTTGGCCGTCACTTTCCACAAAACCGAGGAGTCTAGAGCAGAGGTGTCAAACTCATTTTCTCCGGGGGCCACATCAGCAATACAGTTCCTCTTGAAGGGCCGGTTGTAAATGAAAAAGACTCTATAGATCAGAGGTCCAAACCCCTGGTCCACAGACCAGTACCAGACCGTAGGTCATTTTTGATTCTGGGCTGCAAACCCTCCAGACCACCACCAATCCCCCCCCCCCCCCCCCCCCCCCCCCCAAAAAAAAAAAAAACCTCTGCCACCTGGTAGTCCCTGTGGACTAGCTAAGGTGCCCATGTGATATGTAAAAATAATTCTAGTCAACAATAGGGTTGAAAAATTGTACTGTTACTGTGCTTTTTGAATCAGTTACATCGAGTGTCTGCCATTGGATGTCCCAGAACTGATTATTATTACATTGTTTGCGAAGTCTGTATCAAACAAGGAGCTCTTTGTGTTACTGAATGCCCTTGAAGTAGCTCTCAAAAAGGTTGGAGACCCCTGGACTAAGGTTTTTTCTTAGTGAATGCTGTGCTGTGCATCGTGTTCTCTGTGCTGTTTATCACCTGCATGAATTCAGTATGTAAACGGCTTCCTACGGGGCGCGAAATTAACAGCGGAATCATTGTGGAACCAAGTGAGAATGATGTCATTTGGTGTCGTCTGCGCCGCCAGTTGTATCAACATTATGACAAGTTTACACCGACGGAGTACCCCAGCTTTAAACTGCAGTATTCTCTACTGTATGTGCTGTATGTTACGGTCAATGACAAGCTCGTTTATTTCTTTACCTTCAGGTTACTTTTCTGTCACTATCATTCCTCACCTCTTTACTTTCCGGGGGCAGTCTGAGCTTGTTATAAGGGATGTAAGTGTCTCCCAGCCCTGAAATATAGCAACTCCTCAGACAGAAATCCTCTCCAGCGCTCACAGCGACATCCCATTCAGCACGGAGCACTCTGATCCGTCACAGAACCTTCCGACTGAGCCCCCTTGGGCTTGTTTGTGGCACTTTGGGTCTCAAGTGTCGGCTGAGGGAATAACATTGCTTCTGTGGCTGCCGTAACTTTCATCAAGTTCCAGAGTTTACAGAGGCTGAAGGAGCTTTGAGCTGGAGGGGCAGACAAAGCCTCTGCTTGGCTCATAACTGTCTCTGAAAGCAGAACCTTTGAGAACCTGGACTGTCTTCTGAAGATTGCATTATCCAGCACTGCCTGGTGCAGGGGATAATTTGGCACCAGAGGAAAGTCTGGGGCTAATTAGGAGCTGGTTATTAATATGACAAGATAACAAAAGGTTTGCAAGTTAATCGCAGCTTTCTTACCCACCAGTGGTGATTAACTTCAAATAGAAGTCTGCGACTGCTCTTTAAATAGTCTTAGAACAATTCATATAATTATCGTTGAAGACCCATTTATGGTGGGATCAGGAACGTAATTCTCCTTCCATTAAACATGGCTTTTTTGTATTTCTCCTCCTTCAGAACTACATCCCTGAGGATTCGGCTTTTTTTTTTGTAGATGACAAGAAATAAGATGCAAATGGGGCAAAAGATATTTTTGGATGAAAAAAACTACTTTTTTGCGAGGCTGCCGAACTTTGTGATCGGCAGTTGCTTCCACTGCTTCTTTTTCCAGTCGAAGAGTAGCTTGTAGGAAGTGATGATGTCGTTGATTTTGTTGCTAAATTGGACTGATCGAACCATATCATCGTCCCATTCTTTTGACATCTACAGTAGTCGTGAATCTGCGAAAGATGAACCGCAAAATAGCGAGGGACTACTGTAACTAATTATTATTCTTTGACTTTCATGTATAAAAATCAGTTCAAATAAAATGTTGAAAATAACAAAATGTCTATTCAGTAATCTGCTACTCTACAACACAGTATAACAAACAGGATCAAAATCTAATTCTAGGAGAGAGAAAAAAATGTCTCTAGTGCGTTCAGAATCTGTGCTGTCAAAACGGGGTCACAAGCTAAAAAAAGGTTGGAAACCACTGGACTTTTGAGAATTCCCATCATGGCTCTTTTGTCCATGCTGTCAGTGTGAATGAATGAGTGACTGATGACTGTAGATTTATCTCCTTTACCACACAGTTCACGGTCATTCATTTCTGCCCTTTGGGAACACTGTGGCTGAAGGTAAAGGTCAGCCTGTCCCAGCTGAATCTGACCCACATAATGTGACTTTAGTCTCTGTCCATTTGATATCACGTTAAAGGCAGTGTATGCAGACGTCGTATTGTTTCGCAGGTAATAAATGGACCCTATGCTAGCTATGTCAAAGTCAATCACTAATGGGGAATTAAACACAGTTTTTGGTCCTGTTTACGACACGATACGACTACAGCAGCCCCCGTTTGAAAAGAGCCACAGAATATGACTCTGGTCCCTGTAGTACATAGGCCAGGCCTGTATGTGGTGCCGTGTGAACCACGTTCTAACATACTAACACCAGAAGAATTTGAACTGGAAAGTTCAGATTACTGGAAAAGAACCCACAGCGCAAGCGTATAAATCAAACTGTAAACAAACTTGATGAAGAAACAAAATGGCTGAGATGGCTAACTTTAGCACAAGTAGCTGAATTAGCTTGTCTAGCACAGTCAGAAGGAGCCTGGAGTAAAAGGTGACAGAGTGGCGGGGTTGACCGTATTGTGCCACTCTGCTCCCTCTGGTACCCATATATGGTGAGGACTCCGCCCCAACATTCGTCTAAACACGAGGCCAAATCGGCGTTGTTGCTCTGAAACCCAGAGCCATATCATCACTGCGTAAACAAGCCTTTAGCTGCGAGCCACACAGGATCAATATTTACTACTAGAACCATACAACCATACAAAGATCTGGTGGGCCGCATAAAATGACAGGATGAGCTGTATTTGGCCTGTGGGCCTTGAGTTTGACACGCGCCCATCGGATTGGTGAAGTTGCTGATTCGAGCAATCACACCCCGTGTCAGTGCCCTGTTTCCACATGCTTTAGTGTAGCAACTCGTGCTTGTTCATACTGTGTGTGTTCGCGTCAGTGCATCGGAGGTCACATTGTGTCCCCAAGGCGGCCGATATGTGCCACAACCTGCCTGTTGCTAAGCTGCAACCTGCTCTGGGGTCGATCAATCTAGCGCTGCGAAATCAGATTGTGCGAGTCTGGGTGCTGTGCACCAGACTGTTGAGGTGAAGAGGCAGCTGAGGCAAATGATGAGGGCGTACTTGAGGGAGATCTCAGCGTTAGATCTCGCTGCCGGGAAACGGCAAGTCATTGGAGATTTAGCCCACGTGTCTCTGCAGCACACGCTGCCACCGAGCCCGGGTTTATCCTCATATCAGTGCCGGTGATCAGCTCTTGATTACAAAAGGGGAGAGGAAAACAGAGTAATCAAGTGTTTTCAACAGGGCAGCTGCAGTGAAGAGACAGTGGGTTAAATATAATATATAAAAAAAAAGAAGTTTATGCCATGAAGGGTTTTTAAGCTTGTCTTAAAAAACAAATCTTATGCAAACACTAATGTTGAAAGATGGAATATAAAATGGTGTCATTTAGTTTAGTAGTAGTTTAATTTCTAATCTCTTTTCACTTTCCTTTGCCTTTATTTTCACCTAAGATTCAGCATCCACACAAAACACAAGACGAGATAAGATTCAAAATGTATTATTTTCTTTTATACACATGTTATCATTTCGGATGTACACTGCATGGCGGCTGGACCGATCCTGGTCAGAGAATCCAGAGTTCAGCCGAGGAGCAGATGGGTCAGAGGAGAGATTTGGAAAAGTGAGGAGACTGTGAAATCATCAACCTTCACTTCAGCCAGACGTTTTTGTCCCCCATGTCTGTGTTGTAACCGGGAGCGTACTTTTTCCCTGGGAGCTGCAAAGAAATGGAAACAAAAGAAATAATTAATTTGAGTAAATGATCCAGAGAATATGTATGTGTGTATATATATATATATATATTTACATAATTGTTATCTTATGTCATAATTATTATATATAGACGATTTTGCAATGCCAAACAACTCAACTGCAGAATGTTGGGGGGGGGGGTTCAAAGTAAAAATATGCCTTAAGCCTGAAGGAGGCAGGATTACTAAAAGTTGGACAACTCCTCACAAGCCTCAAACATCTTGGCCTCAGACTGTTGAACTGACATCAAGGCTGCCGAGGTCCTTGTGCGACTTTACTACACAACTTTAAACGTGTAGACAGACATTACATGGATATTACATTACTGGATCAGGGCGGATCCAGGCTCATGACAGAATGTCGGGTCACAGCCTTCCGCAGCATAATGCAGTGTGACTTATTTATTTATTTAGTTTTTTGCAGCAGGGAAGGAGGGAGGAGGGGAAAAAAATCCCCAGTCAATAAACAGAAAAGGTCAAACCCAAATGTTTCCCTGCAAGACTGATGATACCGAAAGCCCCGCAGAATATTCCACATCTGACATTTGCCTCCATGTAACTACCAGTCGCTCAATATTTCAGCCGAAGAAAATTACTTCAATCACACCGACAGTGAGGCTCGGGGCTTTGCGTCACAAAAGGTAAAAAAAAAAAAATCATAAAAATAACTCAATATAAAGAGGATTAGTTTCGATGAAAGGCATGGTGTCAGTTTGACTAAAGTCATATGGACCACGGACGTGATAACTAATCGTCAGATGGGAACGAAACGCTGAAACAAAAGAGCAATGTGTCCGCCTTAAATGTCAGGACGTCGACACAGCTGCGCACTTAATGGCCAGGAGGAAGTCTCAGCGCCGAGGTCTGTCCACATCCTTCAATTCATTACGATGACAAGGGTTTCCTGACGGTGAACTTCCACAGTACACATGCTAGAATAATTCTGTTCTACACCTGTGGTCATCTTGATCAATGAAGGCAGTCGAGGAGGCCCAGGCACAACAGGACATGATCAAGAGGTCCTTAAAAATGTTGGTATTAAGACTAGTCACCTGTCCAGGGCGAGAGGACATCCCTGTTGATCAACCAACGCACAAGCGTTGGCTTTAACTTCCCTTTGACAACACAGGCCAAACAGTATAAACATCAATTTTTTGGTTTCCAATTTTCTGGTACATGTGACTTGTTGATAGTGATAAGTGTTGTTCAGCAAAAAAAAAGAAAGAAAACTAAATTCTCATCACAAGTAATTTTGAAAAATTTCCTGCAAATTGCTCTCTGCTTTGCTCTTCAGTTCCACTTAGAATGAAGTGCTTGGTGACTGGAATGAGGTACTACATGAAAATGGTTCCTGTGCACCCAACTTTCTGACAAAGGAAAAATCTTTTCAATGACTTGAAGAAACAAAAAAAATTGAAGACCTCTATTTACCCTCGTCTTAAAATCAGTACAAAATGTAATAAATAATAATGAAGTCCAAATGTAAACTCCGTCTTTATAAGTAATAAATGCTGTGGGTAGCGAAAGATAACAAAAAAGGGTTTTAACTAGAGATGTCCTATATAATACTAATAACCGCCCCTTTATATCAGTATGGATTGATATTGGAATTGGAAATGAAATGTTTGGACAATATGGACAAAAAGTTAATATCCGACATCCCTAGTTTTAACTGCCAACATGAGCAGGGACCGCAGCGCTAGTGAGTGCTTTTGACAACCAAACTCATCAACTACATGTTCTGTCACACTAAACAAACACACACAGGACCAGACCAACTCCAGTATGTCTGAAAAAATATAACACAGACGTTAGGACATTTAGGTTGTCTAACCTGCTACTGTAACTTTGATTAAAATCGTCAGGTGAAGAGACCGGTACCTGTTTCAATCACCACGACATCCCCAGTTCTCGCTCCTCTCTCTCTTCCTCCACCGTCTCTAAGTGACTGCTCATTGTGAAAACCGCAGCCTTTTCCCTCTTTGTAATATGCTAAAGCCTTGACCTTGCTACAGTACATGAAGCGCCACTATATGAATATAATTGAACTGAATTCCTCTGAGGTTTCTGTGACCCCTGCAGAACGAACATGACGGCAGTGAAGGTGTCACCGTGTATGAGAACAGGAGCCTCGGAGGGATACGGCTCAAAGTTTGGCTAAAACCTTCCCTTTATTGTCGTGTGCTCCTGCTGCCACCTAGTGTCGACAAAGTGGAGGAGCATATGGCAGGGTTTCATGAGGACTCATTCGGGCTCATACTATGGATGGACTGCGAAGAACAATTGTAGTTTTCATAAAGACTGGCTACCAATACTTGTGTGTATAAATACACATATCTATGTATATAGATATACCCTCTCTACATATACACACATAATAGTGACTGTCAAACCAACAGCAGTGAAATGTTTCAATACTGTTAGATGTCTGTGTAAATCCCATTGATGCTGAAAAAACTTTTGCAAAAATCTCACAACATATTAATTCAGCGCATGTTTACACAGCACCTTATGGCAAACTTGGCCGACACAGCAGTTAGAATTCAGTGGCACTAAGTAAGCACTTCAGCAGCAGCTGGTGAGCAAAACATTTCAACTACTAATCAGAGGAACAGAGCTGCACTTTCAAAACATTTTATGCGCTCAATCAAAACTGTAGGCTATGTCCTTTTTAAATTTCTTCAACAAATCCTGATCAGACGATAGTGCTACAGAACCACTGTTGTGTTTTAGGTTCTGTCTCCACGTACCAATTTGAAGGCATGGTACTTCTCGTCAAACTCATGCGCCCCGATGGTAATCTCCGGGATTAAATTGGGTATTATGGCCAGGTCTACGACACGTTTCTTGTTTTGCACTCTGTAAATTGGTATAAGAAAAAAAATTCAAGTCAAGGGCGGTGCTCATAACAGCAACTACAGCAACATTTTCACCTGGACTTTAAAGATGGTGGCTGTAATTTTGGGATATTTAAAAAGTAAATGTTTTTGAATTTCGGAGAAACTTACAAGATCCTGATGTAGTGCAGGGCAATGTCGTCCAATTCCACCCACGGACCTTTGTTGTACTGCAAAGCCTCAATGTCTTCCAGAATCTGTGGACAACAGTTTAACGTCACGCAGTTAAATGAAATAAATCAAAGAATTTGTAAGACGTTTGGTCGATTTAAGAGCAGTGACTGTCAACGTCACTCATTACCATTTCCATATCCTGGGATTTCTCAGTGTCATAGTAGAGAAGTTCAGCCTCCTCACTGGGAAAAAGACAAAAATGAAAATCTTTTTTTAGGTAAAAGATAAGAGTTTAAACACATGACAGTTTGATTGTGTTGAGAATTAGGAATGCCACAATCGCTCAAAATACAAGCAAGGCAATTTCAACGACTTGTGTTTTGACTTTTTATAAGACCATTAAGGGTTAGATGAGTAGCATGGAGTCTGAGATTAAAAACATAATTTCTATTCCATTAAATTAGCAGAAGGATTCAAACCTTTTCTCGCACTCGTCTCCCTTAAAAGACTTTCACATAAACCTCACACAGACAATGTAAAGTGACGTCCACCAGCTTTGATGTTTGTAAATGTGCAGAGTCAGGATTCTTTTTTTTTACCCTCTCTCAACACCTATTACTGTAGACCTGATGCCTTGTCCAGCCATAAAATTTAATTTTCTGATGACACCACCAACATCGGGCTCATCAAAGAAGGAGGTGACTCAGCAAACAGTGGTGAAATAAAGAGACTGTCAGGAAGTTACTTGACACTGAGCCCCAGAAGAACCAAGCAGTTAGGTCAGACTGCACATCTAACGCCTTTGGGTATAAATAAGGCGGATGTGGAAGAACGAGAAAACCTTCACTGGTCGACAAGACCTGGGATGGCCCTTAGTGAGAATGTCATACAGAAAGACAAAGCCACCTTAATCATGGCTCAATAGACTAACGTCTACCTCTAAATTTTAGGGACAGGTTTGTCCCGGGATGAAGATTTTTAGGTTTTTGAACCAACGAGAAGACAGTCAGTAACAGCTAGAGCCAATGGCCACAGCGATCGTTCACAGATTGTTACAAATGGGTTAATTTAAGTAAACCTTTCAGACTTCGTTGTGTTAGTATTGGAGTCAAAGTAAACCCTTCAGACTTCGTTGTGTTAGTATTGGAGTCTGGAAGGTGTATTATTTTGAAAAATTGCCAGATGATATTTAAATTAATTAAGTAAATGGAATCCTCTGGCTTTTTTTTTAATTGCTTAAATTATTAATTATTTCCGGCCCAACACAAAATACGTTTATTTTACCTCATCGCAGGCAGGAACTTGTTCTTGTATCGGTCTTCAATGTGCTTCAAATATGACAGGGAGACATTCTGAAGATGGGGATGAAGAGATGTGGTTCAAATCAGTGAATAAACAGGGCTCTTACAGTTTAACTGAAGAAAAAATACATTTAAGACTTTATAAAAACACGAAGATGCAATATTTAAATTTTTTTTTTAATTGCAAGTACATGCAAGTGTGGTTTTACCAAAGAGTTCACCTACCTTGCCACTCTGTTTCAACTTAGTGTGCACCTCCTCAGCCGGCACATCGATGTAAATCGCACAATGTGGGGGCACGTAGTCACAGATGCTGATCTCTTTGATCATTTGGTAATGTTTTACACCTAAGGGTCACATTTGAAGTGTAAGTGTAACGTTTAACAAAATCTAATTTGTAAGTCACAGTGGAAGACTTACTATTCCTACTGATGTACCCCTCTTTAAACATGGCATGCAGGAAGACCTCATCACTATAGGGAGAACGCTCCAGAACCACTCCTTGGCCTAAAACACAAGATAAAGAATTTAAAAAAAGAAATGTTTAATTAGTATTTTTGTTTTTTGTATGGTGCCATTACCTGTAGAGAAAAGATGTTCAAGGGCATCGCTGTATTGAAGCAGTCTCATGAGATACATCCACAACTGCAACCTGGAGCTGTTTCCATCAGGTGCTTTGGGGTCTTCGTAGAACTTCTCCATACTGCACATCCCATTATAATCAATGTGCAGTGGCTCCTTCTCTCCCAGCACCCTGTCCAAGTAAAATTGGTCCGCCTCAGGCATGTAGAGCATCCCTGCAGATACCAAAACACCAGTTACTGAACACATGTACATTTAACAACAAATTTTGTTTGTTCTCACAAGAAAAAAATCATGGGCCTTTAAGTGATCTTTAAAATATGCATTTAAAAAAATGTATGTAGGATTTTAAAAATATAAATGAATGCATTTAAGACAGATGTTAATGAATATGAAACAATCTGAAAAAGGAAAACATCCAAACACATATATAAGTCGATTCTACTGTTCATGTAGTGTGACAGTTACCCAGGCTTTCTGCCAGTTTCTTAGCCAGTTCTCCCTTCCCCGAGGACAGGTTTCCATCCACAGTAAATATTCTGCTGAGGTGATTAAACCGTGTTGTTGTTCTTTCACCCATCAAATAGGCTAAGTGACCATATCTTAGACTCCTCGTTGAGCTTGTGGATAAACATGCCTTTGTAGGACACAAAATACCAGAAAGAAAAAAAAACACAGATTATGATCATCAGTGCAACATGCATCATCATTAAAACGCGTTTTGTTGTGAATCTTAATTGATCCGCTTTGGATGACGTTCTTCGGCAAAGAAGTAAACATCAGCAGTTAATTAAATGGTTCAATAAAACGTCGCACACATTCTACAAAAATATCAAATATTACCGAATGGAAATTCATTACTGCCTTTTGTCGACATTGTAAACAAACCGACTGTTGTTATGATGACAGCTAGAAGCAGTGCTGGCTGCAAACAAGCTAGCTAGCTAGCCTTACTTGTCCTTGGCATTCACAAGGTACAAATAAGATATTTAATCCAAACGTTTCTGCACATACCTTCTGTGCAACATTTGCTGCCCTGAAAACAGTTGTTCCCGATGGGATGATTTGCCCGATCACCCTCAGGGCCATGTTTACCTTCCTTATATACCTTCGACCTGACCCGAGGAAGAACAGTAATTCTTGACGGCAATGGAATTCTGCGTCACAGTTGGGGCCTTCGTATAGTCTCGTCTCATATAATACACGTCAAGAACCGTCCCTTCATTCGCCTGAATAAATTCCACCCTTGACGCGTAAATGTTATAAATAGAAGATAAACGTTTCGGTACATAAACCAAAGACAACATTGACTATCCTCATTTAAAGAAATACCGTCCGGCGGGGTTAAAAGAAACTTACCTTTGTGATAAACTGTTCAACTACCCTTAATTTAAATGTAAATATTACACTTTTAAGTGTATGCAATAAAAAAAGAGACCTGTTCTTGGCACCATGTGTCTGCTTCCAGAAATTAAAGTGTTCTCTAGAGGTTTAACCTTCACAATTTTCTTAAATACAATTGGAATATACTTAAAACACTCTTAAAACTAGTTGTTGACTTTTCGTGCTGCCCTAGTTTAAGACCCAAAGGTTTTTTGCTTCTTTTATTCTGCATTGATGAAGTAAAATGAGATACGTTTTTTGTATTTGTGTAATTTAAGACAAAACGTCAGTAAATCAATAGTGTCCGTATCTGTTTTTGTTTTACAACAGCACCAACATGGCCATGTCCTTCAATACACAGTCCACAAATCTTCGTTCAGCCCTAACGTTTTCTTCAGCTTCTTACATCTTTAACATTCTTCGCTCAATTTATCCATTGTCTCTTTTTGGTAGATGTCCATTAAAGCCCCACCTCTCTGTCTTGATACCAAAATATTTTTCAATGTTAAAAAACAAACAAACAAACAAACAAAAAACTGACAAAGCAGACTTTAATCATCTTTTTGTCTAACACAAATGTATTATACAGTTCATATGGTTTTCATGCAGTTTGAAAACTAAAACTTTCAAACTGAGTTAGCCAAACTGTGTTAGCCTGAAGCTAATGTTCCCTGATGTCACCCTCCGTGGAACTTGAAACGACATGATCTCACTTTCAACTCATTTTAACCCCTGCATTAATGATCACATCAGAGGGAAATTATACCTCAACAAGGCATTAAATCATGTTTTCAATGCGAGTTATGTTAAGGACCTGGACTGGAGTGTCAAACAAGGCTTGTCCTTTTATTATGTCTTTCTAACAGAGTAATTATTCACCAGAGGTACAGCTAGTTACAGAGGTGTGGTGCTTGTCGACTTGATCCTTATAAATAGCCTTTCATTAAACCATTGTGCATCATCTAAAACGCACAAGGAGAACAATGACAAAAGTCTGTTCAACAAAAACGTAAATAAATTGTTAATTATCTCCATAATTCAGATTTTAAAAAACATGCTAATAAATTACCATCTCCAGTTTCTCACGTTTTCACGCACTTGTGTGTTTTCCCTGCAGCTACGACCTCATTATGTTCGGAAACTGCTTTTACATAACACCTCCAACTTGTCAGCGTACTTGTGCAGCTCCCAGGCTGTTTACCTCGGTTGGCATGGAAACCGGCAGTCAAAACATAGCTGACAATCGACTCGACCACTTCATATTTCATAGGCCACACCGCGTGAGTGCCAGCGAACAGTCGAGTTCGCTTGCACAAACTTGGCAGCAGTAATGTTTCAATTGTTCAAAAAAACAAAAACAAATAATGATCGCCTTATCATCTGACATCTCTTCCTGTTCTTGAAGGAGATTATTGTGGCACTATTGGTTTCAAATACATGCACTGCAGTTTTAAAAAACGTTTGCAGAACAACAATAAAGAGGAGAAGAAGTTCACCTGTGTTTGTACTTACGTGAGTCGTACAGACTTTCTAAACTCCCAGACACTTATTTATACGTTGCAGTTGTAGGCGTCAAGCTACATTTAGCCCACAACATGTGTAGGCAATTTGTAGTAAATGCATCAATGGAAATCCACATTGTGTAGCCGAGGTTGGAATTGGTCCCACAGGAATGTGACACGACACAAAAAGAATTCAATTCACATCTGATTCATCTGTTTTACATCGGAGGTGTTTATTTTGAGGGTTGTTTTCAACTAAGGAAGTATACGGAAGTATCTCATCCTATTTGCCTCATCTTACCCTCATACGAACAGAAAGGTAGGAGTGAAGACGTTTCTCACAGGAAATGATGCCAAAACATCCGTAGGAATGTGTCAACTTGGTATTTTGTTGACACAAATTTCTGTCCCTTAACGTCTCATCCAAAAACCAAGATGAGCTTTGGTTATCAACACTCCTCAACATTCATACGATCAGCCTGTGTGACCAAGAATCCGATTTTTTAAGGCATATTACCGTTACATAATCCAAACTGTACTCAACCTCCAGGGCATGGAACCAGCATTGCACTATGAGGACAGATTTAACTCTAGTGATTCTCTTTAAAATTAAATTAGAGTGGTGAAGTCTATCACCACACTTATACCACATCTTTATGAATAATGTAGTACGTTAGGGCAGTGTTTCCCAAACTTTTTTTCTGCAACCCACCTGAGGGTCGCGACCCAGTCTTTGGGAAATAATGCGTTAGGGAGAGACAAAAAAGTGTGGCTCATGAAGGGGAGGGGGAGCAGATCCTGATTTAATTTCCAGTATGTTTTGTAAACGTGGGTAGTGGTCTCGAAACGTTCGTGAAATAAACCAACGTATCACAACATACCCTAGCTTCTCTAGGAAAATTGTTAAGTTAATGTTTGTTATTTAAAGATGTTGCCTGCAGTGATACAACAAGCTTTCTGTGATTTTCTTTTTTTTTTGTTGACTTAACTCAGTGTTTTTCACCCCACACAGGATCACCTGGAAATGTCTATTAAATGGTACTGACAAAAATATTTTTTCAACTAATTATTATTCTTTTTAAAATCAAATGTAGCATTTAAAAATATCTGAGCTGGCACATGTTGATTAAAGGCTGCGGTCATGTGACTGCACAAGTGACAACTCCTTGAGTTCCCGCACTTCAACCTGTCTAAACACAAAATCTCTGTCAGTACGGAATACCATTTTTTTCATAATTCATTGTTTGAGAGATTATGTGTTCAGTATTAATTTTCAGCCTTGTAAAGACAAGCTCGCCTAACTGCACAAAATGTCACTGTGCACTAATCTGTCAAAAACAAATTCAAAAAACGAATTCTAGAAGTAAGACGAAATGTCTCTTGGGGGGTTGCCAGAAATTTGTGATGTCAAAATGGGGTCCGACTGCCTTAACTCCAACCCTTATTTGCAACAGGACAAGTAGTTGTGCACACATGGACAATTTGGTTTGCTAACCTCTCTGCTGCCATCTGGGTGAAATCACTGGTTGTACAAACAGCAATTTTCACCCAGGTTGTCTAGGTTATTGCTGCCTACTGGGCAGAACAAATTTCACCAAATTTAGGCAGCGTTTTACCAAAATTACCGGACTTGGCTTTAAAACAAAAAAAACCCTCCATGCTTCATTTAGGGAACGACGTGTGCAACAGAGTGTGTGCCACTGATCCTTCGCAGACAGCACTGAGAGATAAGTTCCCACAAACAAACACACACGCTGGTAGGCTGCCAACGCTTTCTTGAGCATACATCCTGACACACAGGAACTGGATTAATTAGTACACAGTAAAACAACAATGGTGCACATTCAGGTCTCATGCAGCTGAAACCCAGTGAAGGCCAGCGGAGAGCCTGAGCAGTTCTACCGCATGTCTGCCAAATTTCCCCTGGTTTAACAGCAGATTTTATTTCGCTCCTCTGCAGTTTGGACCGGTTTAACAGTGCCAGTGGGAAGGAGGTTTGTCTGCGCTGTTTATCATTATAACAACTGAAAGGCACGACAACCAAAATAGCAGGCTGCAGTTTCTGCTCTCCACTGGGCTTGCCTTAAATCATACCGAGAAACTTT
>NC_024322.1:3950469-3968912 GCF_000523025.1 Cynoglossus semilaevis | reverse complement strand
ATGCATCAGCATTCAGAAGTCTTAATTTAGAAAAGGGACAAAATGTCAGTGTAGTTGTCAACACACGGTGTCTAATAATACCTTCAAAAAATCTTTTTCAATTTATCTGACCCTCCTCGATGGCTTCCCCGTGCAACGTATCAGGAACAAGGAACAGAACCTGGAATGTGGTGTTTCAACCCAGCAGGGACCGAGAGCAAAATAGAAGTACTGGCACTCTTTCTTTTTCTTTTCTTTCTTTTTTTTAGCTCCAAAATAGTCTCTACATAATGAGTGAGTTAGTGGCAGAACTTTTTGGAATTTTTTTTCCTCACTATTTTTTTAAAAAATCCTAAAGCTGTAGGTAAAAAATAAATGTGAACATCACCATGCACAATTACTACAACATTAAAAAAAAAACATCTTTCTAAACATCTCTCCTGTGGTGGAAGCTAACAGTGAAGGCCTCTGCTGCTATATTCTAATGTTGGTCATCATGGTGGTACTCAGAGAGATCAATGTTGGGTAGAAAAAGTTGGAGAAAACACACGTATCAAACTAATTATATTTGGCCCGCGAGATCATATCAAATGTGTACTACAGTTGGCCTGCCAGTAGATAGCCCCTGTATACTGTCAGGTTATGTAGTATTAGCGGTGTATGCGCTATGTTATAGCATATACTTTTTTTTTGGCCTGTGAAAAAAGGAGCTGGAAAGGCTACAGATGAAAAGACATGATAAAAACAAAGATGTATGGTGATAAAAACCAATTTTGCATGGGAACTGGTTGCAGAGCGGAATGGACAAATACGGCGTCACGTGGTGCTATACAAAAGATGAAGTGTACGTTGGATTTTGCTACATTCACTTTCTTTAGTTTGGTTTTCTTTCTGGAACTTTGTGCCCTTCATCATGGCTCTCAGGCGTGAGTCTGATGTTTGTCCTAGCTTATGATATTACCAGCATAGGTGAGCGGCATGGGTACTAATGTATTTGAATTCCCACTCAAAATTGAGTCGAGGACCCCCTCTAGTTATTTCTATACAGTGATTCTCCATGAATTTTTTTTTTTTTTTTTTGAAAGGCTCAAAATGCAACTTTTTTGGACATCAAACTGTTTTGAGCCAATAATTCCTTAATGAAGTGGTTGTCAGTTGATTTTTTTTTTTCAGTCAACCAGCAGTGGGGCCCTGACCATAAAACTATAAAGACAAAAGACAGTTCCTACGCGTACTTTATTGTCCAATAATTGTGCGTAAACAAAGGCTGTACCGCACTGTATGTGTTCTTGTGGTATACGGTACACAATACTTCCTGTACGATCCCAGTAAAAACAACAGTCATGTTCTACTGTTTTGTTCGTAAATGTTGGTCTTCCCAGCACACACACACACACACACACACACACACACACAGACACAGTAGTAGCTTTCATACCAAGATAATAACATCACACCACAAGTCTTGGACCACACAAGTGCAGATGGACAGAAATCCAGGTCCTGGCAGCATTAGATTTAATGACGCTGTGGTTCAAGGCATAATGGAGTTCAGTTACATCTCACTGTGTTAAAAACTACACCCCGTCAACCCCAGTGCGCCTCCCCTCCGCTCCCCACCGTTCCCCCACGCCCCGTCTTTCACACGCTATTCCTCCTTTGACGGAGGGCAGCGGTCCAGTCCTGCTTCTTGTCAAGCACTTCTCTGCAGAGGGCAATGCAGGCTCGTCTGTATTTCCATCCTCTACCTTTGGCTGCTGTCACACATTAAAGTCCAGCCCTGCACAAAACTCTCAAGCACAGATAGAGTTCTAGAAGGTAGAGATTTCCTTTTTAAACTCGAGCTTTTTTAAGGCACACGAAATCCATGAAATATGATTTAGAGGCTGTTTTTTTTAGATTATTTAAGGGTTGTAGCTTCTTTGGTTTGGCTCAGATATTTACGAGTCATTTGAAGGCTCTAACTTTATTGGAATTTTGTGCTGTATTTTCTAGGCTATTTTTGGTTTAAAAGTTACCTTTTAGTTAATCACTGAGAATCTTTCTTTGGTGAAACATTTAGCTGTTCTGAGCTATGCTATGCAAATCTTAGACTGTTATAATGTTCAAATAAGTTTATATTCTACAACACATTCTTTGTTCTTTACGAACTCTTTCTTCTTGTGATGTTTTGGTAAAACAGGCTACATCCAGACTTGGCTGCTGTCAACTATTAGTTGTTCAGTTTCCTGTCCGACTTTAAGCTTCGTTTGTCTCTTTTATCATTCACTATTGCTAATTTATTCATGAGTTTAATTTAGGAGTTTAGTCATCTGTCTACCATTTTAACTACTTTTGCAAGAATAGTCATTTACAACAATTCAGTTGTAGCGCCTAGCTGTATTTATGCTAGCTCTATCTTTGTATGCTAGCTCAATACTTTTTGGAAAACTTGCTCCTTAGCACTCTATTATATCTACTCTTTTCATTACCTTTTGCTACCTTTTAACAATATCTGCATGCAATAGCACGCAATAATTTGCGAAAGACACAATAGTTCAGATTAATCACGAACAATCGTGATTAATTTACAGCTACCCCAGGGGTAATCAGATTAAAAAATAAATCAATTGACACCCCTGCATTAAACACACATGTTCTGTTTCCCGTCTCTAGATATTATTTGGCAAATATTGTTATTAGAAAGGGGACTTTTGTGTGAAAAATTATTTAAATTTAAAGATAAATTCCTATTTAAAAAAAATCACATCTTTAATAATTAGGAAAAATCTGATTTCAGATAAGCCAAAAGATTTCCATGTGTATGGTTGTGAATATTTGGCATATTAAAAATAATTTATTTGAATTTTCACATCCTCCAGGCCTTTGATCTGTGTTAGACATTTTGGCAGGTCGCAGTCAGTGAAAACCACAGGGGCAAATAACCAAGCCATTATCCACCTTCTTTGTTCTCAACATGAGCCAAGGTGAGACACCATTAGTTTTATCACTAACACCTGTGGCTCTTCTGAACTAACAGAAAGGTAAAGTTACCCGTAAAGCGTTTTGCATTTTAAGGTATTTCATCAGAAATTACAACATGTGAGTTTTGACAATAATGTTTGTCTGATTCCAAAAGAAACACAAGTTTAACATATTAGCTTCAAAACACTGTGTTTAAGAAGTGCAGTATTAATTAACATTTTTGTGAATGGTGTTTAATAGCCACACAAAAAACAACTCTTCTCTCATTTCAGAAAGAAAGTCCAATTCAATTTTGATTGTGTAATCTAGAATGTACGAGGAAGTACAAATCAAGCTGGCAGTAATATGCCTCAGGCTCCAGATCTGTGCAGGTTTAATCATAATTAGTTGTACTGTGCTGTGAGGCATGTGTTGCGTTGTCTACTATTCACTCCAGAAGAATGACGTTACTGTCAAAGTCCCACGCCTCACTGCTACATATATATGTATATATATGCCCAACCAAAGATTCCATACGAATGGGGACTTGTATCCAATCACCGAAAGCCCGATGCAGATGATACCCTATTGTATCCTAGTAAAATAACATTGTTCTACCTACAATATAATTTTCCAGAAGTGACACGGAGCACGAATATTAGCCCTCCTGACATTCCTATAGTCAAGTCATTTTATTTGTATAGCTTAAATTCACAAAACACATTTGTCTCAATGGACTTGACAGTTTGAAATAAGACTTTAAACTAAACCTCCAAATCCCCCTAAAAAAACATTTAACAGGAGAAAAAAATAGTGACGTATATAAAGTCAGTGTTTATAATATGTTTAAATTAACAGTACAAAGTAAAGCAGGATAAAAGTCATTTTGGCAACAGCGAAGAGGAACAAAAACTCAGTTTTTAAATTGCAAATACGCCTATAGATAGATAGATAGATTTCATTTGCATTCATTGTTGTTTATTTCAGTTTCACCAAATTCCTAATACTTGTTTATTCAAATTTGGAATACTTCCTCCAGACACCTTGTGACTCGTCTTACTGTCATGGTGCACAGGCCATGTGTTGTGACACTGGTGGTTCCTGTTTGGTGACTGCTGTGACAAGGACTTAGCAGGAGGAAGTCATTTGGTAAAGACATGTGTTCTTTATCTCAGAGCCGGTGTCGAGTTGTGTCATAGCTCTGTGACAATGCCATGAATGCTGCTCAGCGCGCTGTTTGAAATATAGATTAAGTTCCTTTATATCACGGAGCTACTTGGAATTTTCCCACGAATAGTGATAGTGCGAGGCGGAGAAAGCGAAGCTTACAGTAGAAGACAATGCTGGCGTTGTTGTATTACCACCACGCTGCAATTAAGGTATCAATGTCATAAGGAACAAAAATTCTCATATTGTAAACTATATGATTCAATGTGAAAGTCAATGGTGTAACAGTGAGAGAGATACTGACATTAATGAAGTCGTTGTTCTTTTAAAAAGCCATTTTCTCCCTTTGTCATGGTTTTTAATAGTTGAATTATTCCGAGATGCGCATTTAATGATCTCATCATTGTGAGTGAGGACTTCCATAAATCCTGCCGAGTGATTTTTAACACACCTCTGGAGGCAACGTCAGCTTCAAATCATTTGTTTCTGAGCACGAAAGACCCGAGGACAGAAATGAATGAGCGTTTGAAGCAGTGACGTGGTGTTCACGGAGAACAGTAAAAGACAGTGAGGAGGCTGTGAGTCCTAAATGAAAACCACCGCCGTCCTGGGTGGAATACTGAGCTGTGAACTAAATTGTGAAATAAAGACATTGAAGTTGCCGTTGAAGGTCGGGCACCACATGGTGGCTCTCACACTGGAATGCACCGGGCAAAATAAACAAACAAGCTGAAGGGTGGAATGAACCCAGGGGAACTGTTGCACGGCACTCGCCGACAACTATGCACACTCCAGATTGTGTGATACAGCAGCTGCTCCATTCACATGTCCCATTTTCCACAGTCCATCATTATTCTGCAGTGTGGCTTGCCAGATACTGTGCGAACCTACGAAAGGTCAGCTTTAACAGGCCCACAGAGGCAATTCCACGGGTAGATGTGAGTTTAAGTTTGAGGATCAATACATTTCTGTGATGAGGTAGATTTGCTATTTTATTTATTTAGTTTTTTATTTGAAATGCTTATGGGTAAAATATTGATCTTGATCCGTCCAAACTGCATCATCAGGGTTGCAGAGAGAAATGGAAGTGGGGAAAAAAATGACGTTGACCAAAAGCAGGGCACTTCCTGGATGAATCACTAGTAAAAATCACAAAAGTATTTATTGATCCCAAGATGGGAAATTACAGAATGTTAATTTATAATCTCTAATTCTAAATTTATCAGGAAGAGGGGTCAAATATATACTAGTGCTTCTTTGATTCTACTGCTTCTGTTGAGACTGGATTCCAACATAAACACCAAGTAGTAACGATTTTATTTTACTTGCATGTCGCCCCCCCGGGGTGACTGTCCAGAAAAATTCCAGCCCACTGATAAACATAGTTGGTGACCACCATTTTACTGTATTTGTATGATTAAAAAAAAATCTAAAATATCAGGTTTTTTGTATTGACCATCAATAACTGATGTGGCCCCCTAGTGGAATGACTTTAACAGCAGTAGCCCTCATCTTATTTGGTTTCAAGACCCCTGCTCTGTATTGATTGGTTTCTTCTTGTCTCTACGACGGTATATATGGCTCTGTGACAGACTGGCGAACCGTCCGGGATGTACCCCACCTTGGCCCCGCCCAATTGACCCTGCACATGACTAGTGGTGGAACAGATCGATGGACGATGGACCGAAGAATATGCAACACAACGCACTGTTAAGTTCCACTCCAACACTACCCAGTCTGTCTAAACACTGTCTGCTCAGAGAGTTGGAAGTGGTGCAAAATGACATGGGGCAAAAGGCGGGGGAACTCCCTGGACAGATCACTGTCATACAGCCACTCCTATGGTTAATTCCAAGTCTCTAATTAACTATAAAGCCTTAACATGATCAGCCTGTTGCTGGACAGTGAAATATCCCTGAAGTACTGAGAAAAAACTCACGGTACACAACTTGCAAACACCGCCCAGAAAGGCTCCTGAATTTCACCCAATAACTCTCCTGTTTTGGTGAAAACCCATGAAAAAACCATTGACTCTAAAGCAGTGTCGCTAACAAGGATTCTGAAATCCTGTTTTGTAGATTGGGGTCTTCCATGTCAACAGTGTGTACCGTTGTAGCCAAATTGATAACAGTGTTTTGGCCAGCGCTCTGCTCTCACCAACATGAAATTGATCCCAGCGTTTGGCTTCTTCATACAAAGGTCTCTTTCAAGCTGATTCTAGTTCTCATAATACATTTTCTGCTACACGCAACAACTTTTTTAACTCACTGCTGCACCAGTCGTCCACGGCTTATTTTGCTGCAACCGGTGTCACAACACTGTCCAGTTCACAGTACGACTGATTCATCATGAATCTTACTGTAGGTGGAGTAATGAGTCACGAAGAAACTGTGGTGGTTTTGTAAGAATTCAGTCAGGAAAACATGTGATTTGTGGACAATTTTAATAAAAAAAAATTCCAACATGATAGGTCACGTCCTCACATCCTGCTTTAGCCTTTAGCCAGCACATCGCCACAACCTCTTAAAATTCACACTCCTCTCACTGCCTGCACCACAAACCACTAAGAAAACCACACATGTTGAGCCATGTGATATATCCAGCTGTGTTGAGCTGATTGCCACCTCTAACATAATATACAACAGCTCCTAATTATCAATTAGCCAAAGGTAATAGCTAGCCTAATAGCTTCATCCTTGTTAGTTTATAAATTTGGCAAAGTTTCAATATTTTTGTTCTGGATGTAAGCAGATATCCGCAATGTTATTACAGACGTGACAATTTGTTTCTCACCATACATTTTTTTAACCGGTTCAGTTCTTCTTTTCCCATTCTTTTTCTAAAGGCTGCTGTTAGCACCAGCGCTACCAAAAAAAATCTATATTGAACATAATATTTCCCTTCTTCCTTTTTTTTAAACATTACTTTTGACACGTTAATGTACGTGCACCATTACTGCCCCATGTGCTTTTAATTGCTCTCCGATGACTAATAAAATTCTTGAATTGAAACGAGTTGGTTTTCCCAGTAAGTTGCAGCATGAATCCTCACAGGTGTTTTTTATTTCGGTTGTTTAGCTTAGGCTAATTCAGAGAATCAAAAGGCTTCCATTCTGATCAACTGGACGGCTCATTCCAGGACTTTTTGTGTGGTTCCACAGTGTAGCGATTATCATGCCTATGGCGCCTCCTGTGGCAGCCTGTGTAGGTTACAAAGACTCACCCTGTGAAAACCCAAATAACGGACTTCTCGATTTTAGCATGACACGTTTTAAAGTACAGTTGGGCTAAAAATGTGGATGTGGTTTGAAAAAAACACTGTGCTGCTCCAGACAGACTTAGAAAATGACCATTTCATATTCGTAGTGGCCAAACTTCTAAAACTACACCAGCAAGTGAGGTCACGGAGGATTGCCAGTCAGCTTGAACTCGGCAGCTTGTTGTTTAACTGTGGACGTGAGCTCCTGGTTTGTGGTGTGGCACTCCTGCAGTTTTGTGCACTGAGACAGGGTTGACAGATGGATGAATTTTTTCGGCTTAAACAAATCCATCTTCATTATTGTTAAAGAATCTCATCATTATTTGTCTTAAATGTCATGTACACTTTTTTTTTTCTGAGAGAGCTTGCAGTAACCAAACAACGCCATTTTACCTCACGCAACCCTATTTGCCCACTCTCGATACAGATCCATTGGCTGTGCACTTTAAGGCAGGCCTCAAAACCAAGAGAAGGCAACTATGACACTGAACATGTCCTGTTTAGTTTGTCGATGCCTCCGGGCCAAGAGAGTATCCTTTCCCAGAGACTGATATATAGCACAGCAGAGGAAAGTCTGCACCTCGGGCGTCTCAAGTCATTCAAAAGTCAAACTTTCAGCTGTTAAGATTTTACTGCAAAACACTAGAGTTGTTTTGACGAAAACATGAAATGTCTGCTGCTGTCTCTGCCCTTTGATGTTTTTGGACTCTGGAGTTTCGCCGCTGCGTGTCTGTGTCAATAGTTTTCTCCATTTTCAGATGTGCATTTGGAAACAGTAGCATGTTTTGCAGAAATATGATACCGCCTCAGAGACACAACCACGGAAACACATGTTGGAATAATGAGAGCACGGCATGCAATCAGGATTTCTTGCAGTGTCACGACTGAAAGTGAATGTGCTGGCTTTTAAAGGGCTGAACCCAAACAGGGTTTAGTTTTTGTGACGAACTTCGCACAAGGAACGTGCACATGACGGACAATGTTTTCGTATGAGGAAGTTAATTGTGCCCAAGATAAACACTGCTGTTTACAGAGGAAGGATGGGCACATGAGCTGATGGTGTGACTGCTGCTCATAATAACTCAGCAACATGTCTCTATCTGTCGCTGAGGTGCACTGAGATGGCAGAAAAACAAACTTTGTTTCGTGTTTAAAGCGGTAGTTTGAGTTTCTTAAGAAGGCAAGAAATGGTGTGAGTGACTTCACTCGAACTTTGCATGACAGGACAGGCAACAGAGTAACAACTAACTGTGTTAGTCTGACTAAAAACAGATCTCAACAAAAAGCTAAAAGTGTTGAGCTAAAAATGAGTAATGGAGTTAGGCCTTACTCCTGCGTGTAGCTGTGGAAATGGGTCCACAGTGCACATGCTTTACTACTGTGACTGATCGAATCTGTTTTGTTTTGTTGCTAGCTAGACTTTTCATCAAACAGTCCTGTAATCAGATCATGACATGTAATATATAATATTGTCTGTCAAACATCAGGTTAAGAAACTCTGCTGCACGGACTTTATTAAAGGCTCCTAAAGCTCCACTGGGCCAGACAGAATGACTTGCCGGGCCGCATTTGGGCCCCGGACCTTGAGTTTGACACATGTATGCTGTTTAACTTGATTGTTGAAGTGAAACATGTACGTGTGAGTGTGTGTGTCCCATTCTTCAAAAGAAAAATACCAAGATTTTCAAGATTCTGGTTCTGTGTGTTTGGAGGAAATGACTGGAGGTTTCAAGGATTATTTCAAAGTGGACAAAGTGAACTCTAATTCTTTGGCCTGGGAACAGTCACCTTGCAATGCATTTACATTTTAAGAGACTTTGTTCACATCAGTGGAGCACCGAAGTGATCAGAAAATCAATTGTTGCGACAGCATTGATTGATTGTTTGCTAACATTTCCTGACCCTCCTTTAGCCTTAACTCTTTCTTAAAATGTGAGAAAACTGCTTTTCATTTATGCAGATAACAGAGACGTGTCAGTGTGAATACAACAGCTCATAACAGTCCACATCCTCAGGAAAGTATCATTGACACACATGTCATAAAAGCTGAACTATTTTTATTATAATGACGGCATCTTTGATTGCAGGACCTTTTCACTGGCTGCTTTTTTTACAGTTGTGCCTAATAAACTGGAAACTGGGTGTATGTCCTAATGTTTTGCAGCTGTTAAACTCTGTTTTGATTCTCTTTTGGCATTTTTCAATCAGGTTTTGTTCATGGATTCGCTACATTTTACAAAGAAAGAACGGGAGCGCTAAAATTCATCGTCAGCTTTAGGTTAAGCACAAATATTCAACTAGTGAATCACACACAGTAGCAGTAACCTAACACCCTTGGGCATGGAGACATAGTCAACATTACTTGCTGATTTTTCAACCTCAGCATTTCAGAAAAAAAGGGACTATTTAAATTACTCTGAATAGGCCATGATTATTGGTGCCAGACAGGCTAGTCTGCAGAGACTAGAAAGTCCTCATTCACTGGTAATTTCACACTGGCTCCAGAACTTGGTATGAACAATGGTAAACCATGGATCCCTTCTGTCTTGGACAGTACAGAGTTGAGGGTGTAGTGGTGAGGGGATTTGTGCAAACAGAGCATAGCTGTCGTGCAACGGATTGGTCAAATCATTATTATTGCCTCCTCAAACATGTCAGCAATTGATTTTCTCATAAGAAATAAAGTCAACCACTGCACTGACTGTGAAGCATTTGTTTGAAGCCCTCATTATTTGCAAATAGAAAAAAGACAATAATAAAACTTTCTTTAAAATTAAGCGTTGACAGATAAACATAAGCAACCACTTTGTTCCTATTGATCACGTACAGTGCACATTATTTATGCTCTTATTTTCTTTATGAATGTTACTGCTACTTGACACACCTATTTAACAGCCCTGTTCTGATTTCCATGCCTTTACCTTTAAATGGTAATGAGCCACTGTGGAGGAAATGGCTGCTGGTATAAAAAACTGGGAAAACTGGAGTCAGACAGATGAGGAATCAAGTGATTTTCTTTTATGTACATGTGTAGTAAGGTAGCCTGTGACATTTTTGAAGGTAGGTGTTAAGGTGGTAAACCAGGGGTACAAGGAAAGCAAAGTGTGAATCTGTATTATGGGCGGAGCTACCTAGTGTGAAGGATGGGATATTTAAAATCACCCACTCTTGGCTTGTCTCAGCGTGATTAAATCAAGAAAAATATCTACTTAGTTGTTGAAGATGGCACTCAATTACTAGACAGGTTCTCCAGTGACTCAATTGTGTTTACCGTAACCTTTGGAGAAGATCTGACAACCACCTACATCAACAACCTACATATTGATAATAGTAATAATAATGTATGCTTAAATATGACCTCCATTGAAAATTACTTTACAATCTACTGTACAGTATTCACAGAACAAGATTGACTGTTTTCCTCGAACGTACTTTTTTTGTTGTTGTTTTTTTTTTTTTTGCAATTATTGGGGAAACTTTTTTTGTCAAAGAATAGTTGTAATTCAAGAACCCGACACTTAGACACACACTGTTAAACTCAGCTAGATGAACAATGTCAACACAATCTGGAGCTGACTGAGTCAGAGTCCAGTCTACCTTAAAACCCTGCGCTGACTGAGTATACTCACGCAACCTAAACGCGCGCGCGCGCCCGCACACACACACTCACACATTTCCTGAAAACGCCCCGTAAATGAGACGGGGGGGGGGGGGACTTTAGTGACTCTGAATAATAGAAAAATAATAATATTAGAGTGGCGCTGTTGTTTATTCAGTAAAGGTGGGTTGGGCACAAGCTAAAATCTGCGCCATAACTTTTCTGCCTCTCTCTCTCATTCTCTTTCTCCTCCTCCTCTCGCTCTCACACGCACACGCACTTACACAGCCTTCACTTCAGCGTCTGCTGCCACAGTTTCCTCCGTCACAACAACAACCACCGACCAAGGTCAGTGACAGTGACCGCCCACGGGATCTGTCAACGCGGTGCAAAACCCTCTACGGAACCCTGGGAAGGCAGGGCAGAGTCGCCTGCAGTACCATTGGAGTCGGATACAAGAGTTGAGAGCACCACGACTTTGCATTGCAGTGTGGATAGAGAAAGAAGTCCGGACAGGAAGGCAGAGAGCCGACCATGAAACTGTAAACGTATTTTTTATCCGTTCTTTTTAAATAAAAAAAAAGGATTTGGAAGAAGTACAATCATGTTGGGAAATCAAGGAACATACGCTACCAAGAAGAGGAAGAAGCCTGCTTTGAAACCGTAAGATTTATTTCCTCCTATGTAAATAAATACACTTTGAACTTCAGGTTGCGCACACTGAGCCGCAAGGTATGCAGGTTTGAAATTAAAATGTAAAGTTAGTTTCGTGCTTTGATTTGATGTGCCATACTCTCAAATGTAGGACAGGAAAGCGTTTCAAAGTTATCATATAAAAATAACTGTAAAAGTTACAGTACTTTAAAGTTCAAGTTGCACATTTTTATAATGTCAATGACAGTAAAACAAACAAAGCCTCACTCTGTTCATTTACACTAACTTTTTACACAAAGATGGCCAACTAGACGGATTTAAAACAGTCAGTTAAGGTGGCACCATTTTGCCAACCGACAAAAATAAACCACTCTCGTGTAGAAAACTAAAAGTAGTTATTCAAAAAGTGTAAATAAAAAATATATGTATAAATAGTAGTTTATGGTGTGTATGTTTTGTGTTGAGTTGTGCTCATTCTGTGGTGCGTTAAACTGCTTTAGAAAGAAATCTTTTCGGTCCACCTTAACAAACTGGTGCGCGTAGTTCGGATCTGGCATGGATATCTTACCCTCGCGCATTAATCACAATCAAGTCGCGGAATCGGCTGCTGCTCTCACGCGATGCTCCGAAGAGGGAGGGGAAGGGGGGGCAGAGAGGAAGGGGGGATTCACGGGCCGAGAATATGTTATTGTAATCCGATCCTGCCTCGCCTTCATCGCGCTGGGATCAGGGCTAGCTGCATGTTCTTTTCAGTGTGTGTGCCTGCTCCTTGCTCCTTTTACCACCTCATCTCCTGTTTCCCTTTCCCTATTTTAATGTATAGTGCGAAACAAAGATGGCGAGCGGCCTGTTGCACATGTCAGAAAATACAGTATCGTGCACATTTTTCCATGAGGTGTTTCGATTTAATTTTTACGCAGACACACCATGAAGATATAATGGGGAAAAAAAATCGCATTTTTACATTAATTTGCAAGTACAGTCATGTTGACTGATGAACACATCTTTGATATGTTGTCTAAAAACCTTGATCTAGATCGATAAATAGAACTTTATTATGACTATTAAAAGAAAAGAAAAAAATCTTGACCATAATTTATGGGGGGTTTCAGTTTGGGTCTTTTTCATTTGGGTTTTTACGATGTCAGTTAGCTGGCATTGACTGTGCTCTACAGTATGTCAAATATGTCATGTGCATTACTCATTACCACAGTGGCTATGGTATAATTTAAATATTGTTTGTATTTTGACCCTTTAGATGATCCACCTTTCATCCTTTTAAGGGGCCACCACAAGAAATTTGAATAGTTATTTTTGGCACAGTAATCATGCCTAATGCAAAACACAAACAGCATATATAAACCAGTTTTAGGGTGCGTGTCATGCCAAAAAAGACAATGGCATAGAACAGCATTTGAACCCATGTGCTGTGGGTACAAGACAATTTAGTGAGTAATGTTTTGTTCTTTTTTTGGGAACCTGTATTCCTAAATTATGGCAGAGTTAGTGATGTCTCTTGTTACTTTTGTATTATTTTTGGCAAAGCCTCAGCTCACTTGATATGCACAGTACCCTCTGTGGCTGTGGTGTTATTTTAGGGTAAATGACAACCCTTTTTGATTTGAGACTGCCTACAACTCTAGTGCTACAATAGTGTGCAGCTGTCGATAGGGGAAAACCTCACCATTACTAATAGTTGACACACTGATTTTAATAATACATTATTATGTGACGTTATTAACAGTTGACACATTCATAATCAAATTGAAATCAATGCTGTGCAAAGTGATTAATTCATGAAAATTTCACAGATTCTTCTCCACAAGATCAACAGAAATATAACCTTGTGGTTAAGTGGCTCAAGTGAAAACCTGCCTCCATCTTTGGCATCAGTCCACACGTTATTTCAGTTCTTGGCATGTACTTTTCCATGTTGTGTAAATGCGCTTGGAGTTTCATTTATGCATGTACAGCATTTATATAAACAATAGATCAAAACACCTGCCTGTTGTGACAAGGACACATTAGAACTTGGCCAATATAAACCTAATTTACTACGGGTTAATGTAATGTTTTTCAGGATTATAAATAAAACTTGGATCGATGATAGATGGGCAGACATGATACCATTTAGTGGCAAAATGCATTGTATTTTTGTAAAAGATTGTGAAGACAAAAGTCAGGCCAAGTAAGTAAATCCACTAAAGGTAATGTAAATTATGTCATTAAGTCATATACAATTAAAAATGCTGGGCCAGTCTACCATATGACAAATACTAAATTTACTCAATAGGTTGTTTGCACAAAAGATATTTGTATACATGAAATATAAACATTTGTTTTCAAATCTGAAATTCATTGTGTAGCGTGGCATAAATGTGCACGTCTACTTTAAGTGAACTGGTAATTAGCGAATAGGTTGTTGCCAGACTAAGTCCAAAAATACAAAGGTGGACTGTGTCTGCGTTTCTGAAGATGTGGGACTGTATAATGTGGACTGAGGTTTCCTGGAAGGCCCAGCTGCAAAAAGGCACCACTGAGCCCAGCTGTAAAAAAAGTTGTGGTCACTACACACAGGGCCATCTCACGGCAGAGCTTGGCCTCAAAGTTCTTTATTTTATTATCCCGTTGCCTTTTGTGTATGTTGCCAATCTCTTTTCCTGCAAATCCTCCCTTTTAATTAAAATTTACTTTGTCCATCTATTGTGATTTATGTATTTTTAAGAGCCTAAGTGTCCTATTGCAAACAAAGTCCTCACACGTTGAACTATTTAAATATACACGTTCCTCCATTTTATAAACACAGACCCATATTTATAATACCACTGAAGACCTCCAAATTAAACAGACAACACGAATTGTAAACAAGAAGAATTGGCTATGAGTACACCTCTTTGCTCCCACATTGTTTTTCTGCACAGTAGAAATGTGCAAACTGTCCGTTAATAATACTGTCTCTGGCTTAATGAAGAGGTTAAAATGCAGTTGAACTACACTGGCATCCATCCAAGCTATTAATAGCACACTCAGAGATCCCCTTCTTGACAAAGCCTATACCACTACCATAGGGTACAACATATCTAGCTGCTGGCAGTCAAAGCAAACATTACAATCGTCAAAATAGTTACATATTTTGAGTAAAATAAATCAGTTATTATAATTCCTCACTTTTTTGTTTTAGTGGTGATTGCTGACTTTAGGCCTATTTTTACGTCTAACGCCCATCTCACTCATTGCAGCTTTAGAAAACTGAAACGAAAAAGGCAACCAACGTGTTTCAACTACCCGGAGGACTCTTTATGTGTTTTCCAGGGTACATGTGACATAATAGGTCTGTCAATGTCTTTGAAGCTGACAGCTCTTCAGGTTGAAGTTAATTTAAAAGTCAATTGACAAAATAGATCATTTAAAAAATAAAAAAAAACTCCACAGGGCATAGTGATTTACAGTTCAACTGTGACTGTTTGTTGGCAAGCAAATTGTATTTTTTTTTAATCACAAAAGGATAATATAGATTACAGAGAAAAATGTTGTTTTGCACTGTAGCTTCATCCATTGTGATAGAGACTCACATACAGACAAACAAGCTGATAAGGGGTGTGGCGGAAAGCCAAAGCACTCCTGCTACAAACACCAACACAGTCACCCTTTTGTTCTTCTCTCTTAAAAAAAAAACGACAACACCAACATACCAGTAATACATTTCGTCATTATTGCTTTACTGAAATGAACCGTTCAGGTTTGTTTTCATAAGAAGATGAAGAAATTGCTTTCGACTGTTCCCACACACCCTTCCTCATTTCTTCTTGTTTGGTACTGTAACATTGGCTGGGGCTAGAACTGGGCTCCTCGTGAAGGAAGATTACTTTTCCTTCTATACTACTTCACGGCCTGTCAAGCATCTAATTTTGAGGCTACTGTCATGAGCAAAAATCAGTATTGACAGCTAAAAATTTACTATGATGCATAGGCCTGAAATCGAATCAACTCTTATCTAAAATCTTAACGAAAATGAAATGAAAAATGATAATAATGAAAAATAGTTGATATTCCCTTACTGCCATTTCCTTTTCATTATATTGTTTATTGTTTCTTTCTCATTATGAATCCTGAAGAGAAAAAAGAGAAAGATGTCACTCACGTGAGACTTAAACGTAACCCCACCCCAAGTGCATTTACATGACATTTGAGAGGACCAAGAATCAGTATATTTTAGAACCCTGTTTGAAGTAGTTCTAAATTCAATTCCTACTGCATGTGTACACTTAAACGGGCACTCAGAGCACTTAAACTGGTGCTCAGAGCACATTTTGATCAATCTCAGTTGTGAATTATGAACTACTCTTTGGTGCTCATAGTTTGAACATTGGTCCAATCTGTAGCAATAGGGTCTGACTGCTGCTGCTGTTTGGATAAAACTGATAATACATTGTAAATTGTCACGTAACATCTTCATTTAATTCTCAACAAGGTTTTTAGGTTTGTTTGTTTCAAGAGAATGGTAGACTCCAAGGAGCCACATCTCCTTTGTACCTTTATCCAATTCTCCTCTGACTGTTCACATGGTCATTAGTTGTTTCAGGAGGAATATTTTCTTCACTTTCATGTCAAATTATTGCCTCTTTTAACCTTTGAAGCTAACTGGACACAGCAAATTTAGCATTATAGTGGCACAGCATTACCCTGGGTCTGAGATTTTAATTACTTCTAAAATCAAGACACAACTAGTGCTGAACTATTTCAGAAAATGGAACCAATCTTTTTTGGTTTCCAGTTTAGGTTTTTGTACATTTATGCATAACATGTGTTTTTTGTGATTTCTTTTTTTCAAATTTAATTCCTGCCAAAAGGTCTGGTGCTCGCTCTCATAAACTATCCTATACTTCCCAATTTGCAGTCTTTTTGTCTGCAGCCAAAATCATGCCGCTGGATCTAGCCGGCATTTTTTATGCTTCTTAGGAGACAAGTATGTGTCAGCGCTACAAGAGTAGACTGAGTGTAGTCGGAGTTGCTTTTCAGGGCAGAGGTGGTTGACTCATTTTTTACTTTTTAAATTTTTTGCTCTTAAAATAATGAATCCTGATGTAAAAACATGGATAAAGTAAGACCTCTTTCTTTCCAAGAGCCTATGCCCTTATGTCTGCTTCTCTGCCCCATGATCCATAGCAAATCAAGGTGGAAAAAAAAGCAGTTCTGAATGCTGGCTTTTGTCTCCTCAAGGCATTTCTTGAGAGTGAGATCAGTCCTGTTCCATTTCTGGGAAGGTACAGCTTGGATTTGAAGCCAACAATTAAGTTTTTCTGCATTCCCAGCGCACTGTTGAGTGGCAGATGAGGAAACGTAATGCCTACTATTAACATATGTTTCAGTGTAGAGAAAACGTAAAGAAAGAGAAAAAAAATTAAGTTCTATGTCTCATGTTGTGGTAAAAACAAGGGATAGTCTTAATGTTTCTTGGTGAATTCAAAACTATTCAGTAAAATACGGTAAATTGTTTTGTTAGCACAAAAGGGGAGTTGGGAAACGGGAACAAAAGCTCATATTTGGAGAATAAGTCATATCCTGATCATTTAATAATATTTATATCTAAAAACCACATACAGTGTGTTTTGTGTACCACATTAGGTTATATTGGAGCAATGAGCCACTGAGCCAGGACTGTGCTCATACTGGATTCTTAAGATGGTTTCAGTTTTACCTGAAAGTTTCAGAAAACTTTTTTTTTTAACAACCTATGTTTTATAAGGCCAACTCCCAAATTGTTACTTCAGGAGTGAACTGAATTTCTCTGTCTCTTCTCTGCCTTTCTCTATGTAAATAAGATTCATAATGTTTTCTTCATTTGCATTCTAATCCTAAACAGAGTCTGTTGTGTGGTTCCCTGTGCAGCAGCCGTTGTGATGCTGGACGTGGGTGTTTTTGTGCTCAACGTTATAAACCGTCTTTGTATGCTTTTGCTCCGACTATAACTATTTGTGTATAGTGCTTACTGGCAATGTCACATATACTCCTGTTCTCCATTACGTCATTATCAACCACATGCATCGTCATATGTTATTCTTTTACTGACTCATCTTTAGTAAATAAGTAAGTAGTAAAAGTAACTCCCATATCCTTATCGTACACACTTAGCCTTGGTTAGGTGTTGTTTTCATTCTTTAAAAAAAAATTGCTTTTTGTTTCTGTATTTTAAATACAGACTTTGTGAACTCTCCACTCCTGAATGAACTGTTCTGCACCACAACTTCTTTCCTCTTCCACATACTTGTTTGTTCTCCTGATATAGCATGTGTGTTTGATGTCCATCTTTTTTATAGTTTTATTAGTTTATGTTGTGATTAGAAACAGTCCACTCAAGTCATGGACAGCATGCTATCCTATGAGATAAAATACTAACAAAGCCTTATCATTTAGTACCTTATGTCAGTTTTACTGGTGTGTGCATGATATGTCCTGGAGCAAAGTTTGTTCCTATGATGATGACGATGGTGTTGCTGCCTTCCTCTGTTCATCGACTGAAGTTCCTTTTTGTCTGCGAAGTGGCAGACCAGTGTCTGCGGCTAATCTCTGCCGTCACTGATTACTTTTAATTGCTAATTTATCTACAACAACAGAACAAATATATTTATCTTGGAAATGATATTCTGCCAACAATTCAAATACAACATCCACTCATATTTGCCCTCTTCATTTTCATCTTTTATTTTTTCCTCACTCCTAATTTCAAAACATAATTGTGAGTTGGAGATCAGTTCATTCATTTTTGTCTGGGACAAAGCCTGCTCATCAACAGATGAACTAGCATAAGCTAGCATCAACTTAAATCGCTTTTATGAAATTGGTT
>NC_024322.1:3920619-3950445 GCF_000523025.1 Cynoglossus semilaevis | reverse complement strand
GTTTTCAACTGTTATGAACTCGCTGAAATAATAACTTGACTAGATGCATTCTTGATGCATTCACTTTAATGGGCACCTTTTCATTCTGGATGCAGTTTCGAGCGCTGGTAAATGTTGCACTATGAATAATTGCAGTGTGTGTCATGCTAAAGCCAACAACAGATGCAATGCCCCATAAGAGGTCTCGTTAGCTTAGACTATAATTGAGTCATTCCTAGTCATCAGCTGTTAATTACAGGCTTCCACTAAATGTTAAGACTTTTAATCACAGCTCAGTTTTGTTTTGTGTTCTTTGCTCCACAGAAAGAAAATCTCTGAGAGCAATGAGGTTGTTAAATCAAACCCTTCAAAACGACACCGGGATCGACTGAATTTGGAGCTGGACCGGCTGACGGATCTCCTGCCCTTTACCAATGATGTCCGCTCTCGTCTAGACAAACTGTCAGTTCTTCGACTCAGTGTGGGATACCTGAGAGTCAAGAGCTATCTTAAAGGTAAAGACCACTAGGGACCCCCATTGTGTTCGCTATGCTTTCATAAGTAGCCAATAAGAAATCCGGGTAATTAATTATAGGGCAAACTGACTATATTATATGCTGCACTAATTCCCAAGTCTAGACTAGAAATGGTAATTGCTAATTAGGAATAATGGTAAATTATTAAAGCTTACCAGAGGTATTATTTCAGCAGCCTTTTAATATAAAGGCTTGTCCTTTGTCAATTCTCATGTCATCTCAAGAATTTCCTCTGCATTGTCAAAGTCAATAACATACAAAAGGCAAACAAAAGCTTGGGGAGTGAGTATAACAATAAAAAAGTGGAGTCTACGTCTTAACAATATGAGCTGGAAGTGGAAGTGATTTAAGTGCAGCATAAGCAAATGTGCTGGCAGCACTTTTGACAGCCAAGACAGGAATGACAGGCATGCAGGAATCTGGTTTTGAGGAAACAACACATCCACAGTACTTGCAACCTTACTCCACCCTCTCTGTGAGCAACACCTGCAATAGTTGCCTCTGAAAAAAAAAGTTAGGAAATATTTAGTGATAGATTTTGATTCTTAATTGTAACCGGAGTAGACACGCAGGCACCCTGGCTTTGGAAATCTGATGAGTCATGTGTGTGAGTCAATTATATATGAGTCAAGTACCTACCATCATCAGCTGCAAATGATAGGTCTCACACTGACTCCTCTAAGGTGCTGGTAGAGTCGTTGGTAAGCTGGTGCCTCTGGCTTCATTGACGACATGTGTCACCTCTCTGTTGAAATGACAACATGGTCTGTGCTTTGTTTAGCCTTTGTAGTTTTAAGGAACACTATGCCAAAAGCATGCTTTGAGTGTCAATGTAAACCTGGGTGACTCATTTGTTTCAGTGACTAGCTTTCTAAGTGAAGAAAAACAGGGTGTTGATTCAGTTAGTCTGACCATGTACCTTATTAGACATATATTTGCATGTTACACTGTGATCTATAGAAAGCTACAACAATTCAGATTTACTGTTCAGCTACAACAAATTATTCCACAAAAACCTTAAACATGACATTGTGCAAAACCTAAAGAAAAACAGAAGAGTTTTATTTGCTATACCTTGGTGGTTCGAGGACTGTCCTGGGTTCAAGCCCCAGTGGACTTAATGGTGCCTCCTGTGTGAAACTTACCCATGCCAAGGCCACCATAACTTCACAGGCATTAGCTCTTCTTGTGCTGAAAACAATCTGAATCCTTTCACACTTGACTCTGGAGGAAACGTAGCTTGATTTGTAAAGACATCCAAAAACATAATTGAAATTTGTACTTATTGGATTACATGACACTTTATTTTAACTCATTCATGCGGTTAAGCTATGGTACAGATAATCCTTCGAGTGTGTTGTTACTTTTGGCTTGCTTTGCATGGTGCATTTTTTAAACTTGCACTTGTAGGTAGTATCTATGAGAAAAATGATCTCAGACTTATTGGCAGCTGTGTCTGAAGGAACATGATCATGGGGATGGTATTTTATTTTTTGTCTTTGTGGCTTACATGCAAACAACTCAATGATGTTAAGAAATGTTGATGATGAAATCTCTCAATTCCTTGCAAATTCTTATTGAGAAACATTGTTCTTAAGCCTTTGGACTAGCAAACCATTCACCTGTTTCCAAATAATAAATTTGTCCGTGGAATGTTCTACATAGCTGTTTTGTGAACATACGTCCCCTTCCCCAGTCTTTCCTGTCCATACAGAGTATTTTTGGAACGTACTGCAGGTTTATTAGGTTACTAATAATCTCTGTAGATAAGATCACTACGTTGTTCTTTTCTCTTGAATAACATAACGCTGCACTTTCTGCCATCTGCAATGATTCGTTTCTATACTTTGACGTACAATATATTTACACACTACTGCCTAAAGACAAAGGCACCTCTTCAGGTACTCAGAGCTGTGATGATGAACCCTCATTTCTTCAGTGTGGCTCTTCTAAGCACCACTGATAAAAATCTGTTTCTCAGTCACTGGTCTCCAGCTTTAATTTAATTACTGTAGGATTCGGTCGCCACAGATAACAGAGGTAATTTTAGAAGTACTGTAGGTCAAATCTGGGTCAGCACACAGCAGCCAGTCCTTGGTCTTGCGACTTGTGCGACACTGGAGCAAAAATAGGTCAGACATTGCCCTGCTCTGGTGACCAGGGTCATGTATTAGAAATTTAATTTTAAATAAATTGCGCAAATCTGTAAATGTAATTTCAAACCCTTCTTTTTTTTTTTTAAGAAAAAAGAGTAACTGTCTTCTTTATTTTAACTTTTGAGTAAGAAAAAAGAAGAATAAGAATTAAGAATAAAGAATAAAGAACTGTCTTCTTTATTTTAACTTTTGAGAACAATGACAACAATGAGAGAAGGGAGATTGAAGCATACTCTTAATTACATAATTGTGTTATGCTTAATTTGATGATGAGGAAGTAAATTGCAGTTGAAGTTACAGACTGGAGTCTTAGCTAACAGTGGCAATCTAAGACTAACCTGAAAAGTTACGAATAGTTTTGTTTTTTTTAAAGCAGTAAAATACATATCCTATTTGCTGAAATGTCATATGAATTCAAATAGAGAGCTCTGACAGACATAAGACATAGCCTTACCTGTTGACATTGGCACGACAAGCAGTACAATGATCCCCAAAGTATCAGCCTTGCCAACTGCCTACTTGGGTGTCGTGACACTCTATGCTGACTAAGTGTTTTTGAAAAGTCCTGCCTCAATGCAGCGGTGTCTCTGTGTTTGACTAACCCACAATGGGAGACGAAAATAAAAAGTGTTCAACATTGTTAGGTGGAATATCAGATTGCAGCATCATATGTCACAGAGTTTTGTTTAGCCATCTTTGATATTTATACAGTGTTCGGTAACTCCTTGAGCAGAACAGTGGACTGCCTTCATATTGTATCTACCAGAACATGTTGAAGTGTTGTATAGTTTTCATTATAATTTAAAGGGAATATTGCCCTGAATTGTTAGCCTTTTAAACATAAGGAAGTCAATAGGAAAACGAAACCTTCTGTCATGTTTTGTGGATGTTTTTAATTAAAGTAAGGGTTGTCTTTGTACAGGAGGCCCTCAGTTTTTGAAATCCTTGACCTTTTTTTCGACACACGAAAAACTGCTGGTCTGTGTTGTTTTTTTCGGAACTATTTGTCGTTTATTATGGCTGTTAAAAGTCAGACTGAGTGACAGGTTCTTAGGTACAGTATGGGAGTTCCAGCATGCGGCCAAAATCAGGTTAAGTTGCACCGTCGAAAGACGAGTCCTGTAAAGCAGTGGTACTGAAACCTTTTCTGCAGCGCCCCCTTTTTGTAGATTGTTTAGTTAGTTAGTTAGTTATAAAATACAGTATTCTGTATTTTGTATGTATATAAAATACAGTATTCTGTATTTTGTAATCAATAACTCACACTTTGTTTGTATTATTTTGCTTTGAATGAATTTTAAGTGCAAAAGAGCAATCTTTGTCTTGTTTAAAAGGCCTTTTGAGGAGGCGTTATGAACATGCACACAAAGTTGTTGTGGGTACCACATGTTTGCTACATATGAACGGGATTTCAGTTGTGTTCGTTTGAACTAGTCTGAAAAGAAGACACAGGAGCCGCACCTTTGAAAACAATGGTTTAGCTAAACTGTTTACATACAAACACAGGCTCAGTGCTCGGCTGTTTTCTTTAGCTCCTCATGTCAACATGTAATTGGTAGATTAATTGTTTTAACGTGAAATTCTTATTCAGATGTTTACTATATCAAGATTATAATGGAGCAATTGTACAGTGATGCATTTCTGAAATACAGAGTCTACGCTGTCTGTCTAAACAAGATCACCATAGTTGACTTTTAAGGGTTATCCCAGTCAAAACATGAGCCCAAACTGTGAGTTCAGGTACAGACATGCCTAGAATTTGCGATAAATATCTTATAAACCGTTCAAAAGAAAAGAAAAGCTTCAGTGCAAAGATCAAACATAAGCAGTTTTTCAGGGAGCGCAGAGGAGATTCACAGACCTGACAATGGAGCAACCTATCCAAGGTTGACTTGAAATCAGGACCATTCACTTCGTAGCGTGACTTTGTGACGCAGTGCTGGATATTTTGAAAGGCCTGTGGATCACTTCTGCTGACATATTTGTGTGACGCTGTTAGAAATTGGAGAAAAATGTGGACTCGCTGTCCAAGTCCATTGAAAACATCCAGCGCCTGTTAGCAATCATCGTTGATGTGGTAACACCATATTATGTGCTATAATTTAATATAATTTGGTATTCTGGGATATCTAAGTACACAGAGCCATACACACGACACAAATGTAACAAGAAGATTAAAGATGTGAGTACAAGCATCAGTGTGGGCAGTATGTGGAAACGTTCTCTTTGTTTTTTAACCCAGATGGAGTCATTATAAGGATTTTTTTAACAATTGTGTTTTAGTTGTACACACTTTTTAAACCTCAGTCTAAATCACTCAAGCAGAAGACATCAGACTGCGACAGTGCTTGCCTGCTGGGCCCTTGGTTCTTCTCTTCGCCTGTTTACATACCGTGAGAATGTGAGCAACCACTGGGAGACAGATCTAATCGTGTTTTCATTTTTTAACAATTTCCATTCACTGGAATGGTTTGCTGTTGGACTAAACTTCACAAAACAGTGTTACATCTCCCTTTGTTCTGAGACCTCATCCTTGTTTCCTGTTATCCAGAGCCCAAGTCACCCACCAAGGTTTTTTGTGAGTCTTGATTGTTTATGTGCCTAATAGGTAACAACTGATCCAATCCAATGTCTGATACTAGATACCAAATATTGATAATACATATTTTATGGATTATAACTATGGATTAAAACCAATGACAGCTAAATTAAACTCATTGATTCAGAGGATGTTCTCATGACTCTGGCCTCCTGAGAGCTTTGACCAACCACCTGCAGACTGATAAGCATTATTCTAGTCACGATATTCCTGGAACACCTCATTAGAATGGCAAACTGGATTAGGCTCCTCTGGCTCTAAGTGACTTTGCCCCCATTGCAACATTCACTCCACTGCAGTGCAGTATAAAAAGAGCCTTACAACACCCGAAAATAGCCCCAGACGGATGGCCCTAGGTTGTATTAACTGGTCTACCAAAATAGACTTTGATTGTCCTGAGTTGTTTGGGTCTCTTAACATTGCAAGGTAAATTGTGTAAATTGTTTCAAATGAGGCCGATTTATTTTATTTAAATCTTAACCAGGAATGTTGTTTTAGAAAAGTACCATTGCTGGCAAGCAGGGTGGTACGTTTACAAAAAATAATCACTAACTTTTCTTAAACTTTGCATTCATATTTTATTTATTTCCTATTTATGAAGGTATCAAACTCAAACAAAAACAATCACATCTACATATGTTAATGATTGGTGATTGTTGAAGGCTTCTGTCAAAGCAAGGCCTGCAATGATGAACATTGAATCCATTGATTGCACGATAAAGGAAAGTTCATACAGTAATTGGTCATGTGCACGAACAGGCAGGATGAGAAGAGGGCTCACTCTGTGCATCAGTCTCAGCACCTGGGTGCATTTGTTTCGTGAGCGGAGTGAGCCCTCTTGTCAGTCATTCATTCATTGTGGGGTGGGGCGGAGTTACTAGAATACACACGACAACACAGACAAGCAAGTATGCTGAAATTTGTTTGAAAGTGGTGGCAACAAAAAAAAGGCAACACAACAAACTTGCATGCCAACCTAAAACATAACCAGTTTTCCCAGCTGGGGAGGAAAACTGCATCTCATGCTGAAGAGCCTTCGCCCCAACAGTCAACACTCACTGAGGTGTTTGGTCGATAAAGTAAATATAATATATACACAGCTTCACAACCCCCAAGTCCCCTTAAATACATATATATATATATATATATATATATATATATATATATATATATACATTTTCAAAAAAAATAATTCAACTATTAAGCAATTGCTGCAATATATTGTCTTTGCACTTGTGGGATAAAAGAAAAGACACATGTCATTTTCCCATACACTCCTTAGAAATCTTTTTACTCGTTTTCTTTCATTGTTTCTTAGTTGAAACATCATAGTTGGTTCACAACGAGTCTCTGGGTGGCTCTAAAACGCTGCTGTTTTCAATCCGAAGCTTTCATTCCCCCCCCCCCCTTTTTTTTCTTGAAATGCCCACATGACACTGGTCTCATCACCACAAACATGAAGGCTCTTTTCTTTATGCTAAAGCCATGGAAACTCAGCAGGCACATTAATCAAAAGACGGATAGAACGATCAACCAGTGGACCTAGTGACCCAGCTCATTGGCTGACTTTTTTTTTTCTCTCCTTCTTTTGCTGAAAGCACTGCCCTTTCCTGCACATCTGCGTGAGAACAGAGATCTCTGTACAGGATCTACTGGAACTAAATGTTTTCAAATCAAGATAATATTCCCCTATGCATTGCTGGCATGCTTTATACTCAGTCTCAATATGGCAGACTTCCAGCCTGTGACAGCATTTCCTTTCCTTTCTCAGCATTTCACTTTTTCATCTCCAAATACGTGCAAGCTCCTCTAAGCTGCTCCTTTTTTGTTTTGTTTTCTTCACTATTCAATCTGTTGGATTCTGCCCACAAATGACCAGTCAGGTCCAAGGTTTTCTCATTGTTCCCATTACGTACGTCCATGACTTTGCACTTCAAACTGTTTACCTGAATGGTTTACTTAAGTGCACGGCCAATCATAGCTCATTGAATTTCACTTAAGCGCTTGCAGTAACAAGAGACCAAACCCTTCAAAGGTTACCTCATTCCTCCTCATTTGCCTGAAGTCGTGCATAAAAATCACTTCACCGATCACACAATGGCCAGATTTCAGAAACAGGAAGCTGGTGTTTGATGGTGAAACTTCCTCGGCCTCAGATTCAGAAGTATATAGGACAATTTAAACTTGACTGTAGTATGTATAACTACTGTTTAATATGGTATGGCATTTTACTACAACCAAACTGTTTTTTGTGCGATATTGTCACGTTTGCTCCTTCCTTTGTTTTACATATCAGATTTCAAAGGCAAACATGCCAGTGTCATGCACAGGCATGCAAGACCTGCCATCAGCCATTTTGGAAAAAAAGAAGTGTTTGTAAGAGGCATCGTTGTAGCCACTGTTTTCAATATTTGAACGTTTTCGAAGAATGCATTCATGCAATAAAACTTTACAGTAATCGCCTGTCTGAGGCATTTAGGGTGGAATTATATATCGGTTTAAAATGAATCAGTGAACATGGCTGGTCGTTAACTCCAACTCGGACATAATTCACATAGGCATCAAAATGTTTGAAAGAAGAAAAGATACATACTATAATAATCTGCCATCTGCTTATGATCTTTTACTCCTTCAATTTTTTTGAGCCAGTGACAATTAATAAAAACATTTTCTGTAATTAAAAAATTATAACGGGGAATTTTGATTTGGGTGTTTCCTGGCATAGAAATCCAGTGTGGAAGCTGTTAGGATCAGTCCCAACTAAATATTTTTTAAATACCACGAGTGACCTAAATTACTGCAACAAAGGTGTATAATATATAAAAATGAATTGAAGAACAAAGTATGTTATTACAAAATAGAAAATACTGTATTTGGGTTATATAAGATCTAGCTTAAACTAATTTTTTTTTTTTTACATTACATACATGACTTTTAAATTTGCTAGTAAGTTTCAGCGACTCCTTGTAAATCCTCCCTGGTGTTTAAAATAGCATAAACGTTGGCACGTAAAAATGAGTGACTCCAAGTCTTCATCTAGTGTCTATTTAATTTTGGGTTGTTAATCAGCTGTTATACCAGACAGGCTTCCATCTGGACTTAAAGTCAAAAAGTGCTTAACAGCCTGGTGTTGAAATAAGAATCATAAAAATCATGTCAGTTCGGTCCCGATCAAAATGATGTGAACTCTTCCTTCCTGCTCTGTGGAGCCAATATATGTGTTTGATGCCAGTGGGAATCTTCTTTCTTCGCCTCCCACAAACTCACAAGAATGTATCTCCAGCCTCTGGTCAAGCTCTGTCCAAGTGGCATGACACATCTGTCTCCTGCTGCAGCTGCACAGAGCACTGTAAGTGCACACAAGCAACAGTGCCACAAACTGTTAACAATGGAAAAAGACGGCGAGGGGGAGAGCTAAGTGCTCACCACTGGGGGAAAAAAAAAGCTAGAATGAAAACAAACAGGCAGCCACAGAGAGGCCCACTCACTCACGCAAACTCTGAGAAGAAAAAAAAAAAGAAAAAATACAACATGAGGGATGTATTGGATTATCCAGATTTGAACTTGAAGTAGCATGGTCTACATTTGCCTGTTTGGCTGGGTGCAAATAGATAACAGTAAGTGTGAGAGAAACGTTTGTACATGTTATGTTTGTTGCTGTTATGATTTACATTTTTTGTCCTCATGAATTTTTTTTTTTTTTTTTTTGGTGGTCTTCTGGCTGCACGTGTCCCTTGCGTATTTTTGCTAACTGTAGTCAAACGTTGTGCAGCTTTGTGCGTAAAGGCTTGAGTGTCAGCCTGTGCAGGTCGGGTGTTTACGTAAACGCCGTGTGAGTTCCTGCTCAGGGGTGTGGAGTGTCTTATGTGTCTGTGTTTGAGAGGAGTGTTCTGGGGCCCCTTCCCTCCTTTAAGATGTTGCGTGACTCGACTCGACCGACGGGTTGGGAGAGGCTATATCCTGGGATTTTCCTGTAGTGGCCTTTCAGATAAGGGAAGCACTCTTGTCGGCTATTGCTTACAAAGACCCTCCAGGGACAGATGCGAGGGGACCTTGTGTGTTTGTGTGTGTATTATTTCTGTGCACGTTTTATGTGTTTGCGGATATGCAAGCTGCCAGATCAGTTTTCCAGCGATGAGAAAACCTGTCTTCTGGCAGGTTTACAATAACTGAAGCTTGAACTGGCCTTACCTTTTCTCCTGTGTGTTCATTAACTTTAACGCTGATTATCTATAGTTTGCGACTTATTTTCCTTTTTCTTTCCTCAGGTGAAAAAGTATGCTTTGAAAAAAAGAATTGCCAAAAAAAGGCTACTAATTGTTTACTCAACCATTTGTGGGATTCATTTTGTGCACATTTTTGAAAGAAAATCAAAATACTTTAACGACATGGGTTTTGCAGAAATCAGTACCAAACATGGTATTAGTTTGTATGTTGTTTGTTATGTATGCTGTAGCAGACTCAACGCATTGATCACATTTTCATATGTTTATATAAAACAATTGGTTGCTGTAGCAGACTCAACGCATTGATCAGGCATTCAAACTGTGTTCTGGCAGAAATATATTATATTATTATTACTATTATTATTTTTCTTTCAATTTTTTTCTGTATGGTTTCTTTTTTTATTCTGATTCTTCTTCAGTCTTGTTGCGACACCCCTTTCAGCCGCTGCTGTCCATGTGCAGCTGCACATGAGAAATATCATATCATTTGCCTCCCACTCACGCAGTACTGTGCTTTTACTGGCCAGTGCTGCTCTGCTGTATCAGCAACATTTTGATAAGGCACATACTTTACCTTCTACTTGGGTTCAAAACCTTAGCTTTGGGACCGACTAGGTTGAATGTGCTTGCAAAGCACTTTCAGGGGCATGAAAGGACACGGTCACATTAGAATCACATGAAAATAATCTGGCTGCCAAGCGGCCGAGACAGAGTGTCGCTGCGTCTGCATTGCCGTCCTCCCGGACAGGCAGTTTGATGTGGCAGCTGGAGATCTAAATTGTGAACTAATTCTCTATGGTTGTTGCTGATTGGATGTCTTTTCTAATTTCATTAATGATGAAATGACTTCACTCGGATCATAGCTGTCTGTCATGCATGTATAGTAAAGTGTTTAAGCTTAAAAAATAGCTTCTTTTTTTAGATTGAAATTGCTCCATAGACCAAATGATCCAAAAGAAAATATTGCAGGAGTGACCTTACCTTGACCCTAGCCACCAGAGATAGTATTAGATCCAATAAAATGTCCGACAATTGGATCATACCAGGTCAATATTAACTGACTCGTAATTCCAGTTTAAGTTGTACAAATATCAGTGGTCGCTAATTCACCTTTCCTTCTTTTGGACTTTTGACTAAGTAAAACAAAACATGTGTTGTGCAAGCTAGATATATATTATATTATTATATTAAATATATATTATGTTTACCACCAAGTGATAACATATATTTTACAACCACATCCTTTATTGTCATGGAACTGGTTTTTGTTTGTCCATGTTTTTCTGAGGCTTATTCCCGTTGCCATTTCCCATAATAAAACCCAAGCAGTGAAAGCATTTGGAAAACAGCCATTCTATTTTAAGAGATGGTTTATACCAACTATACCAAGTATTCTAATGTGGTTGTTTTTTAAAGTGTAAAGACATGTTGTAAAATGATTGAACAAAACGTGTCGTCTTTTCTGTTTTCTCCTCTGTCTGTGTAGCGTCCACTAAAACCAACGGCAACAGTCTGACGTTTCCTGCGCCGAATGGAAAAAACGGACAGAATGGGATGAACATGGATACTGCAGAATTTTCTGAGGGAGACCTTCTGCTCCAGGTACTAAACCAAACAGAACAAGCAACTGGGTGCCGGAACAATGCTTGTTGATGCACCTTTAAACTTTTGTGCACATGCTGCTTCTGTACCCTACAAGGGGGAAAAAAAAATCTCTCAGTCTGATTGATTGCTCGCTAGCCCAAGGCTAGCAGGTGCACAATTGCACAGTCAAACTTTGTTTATTTGCATAGTGGTCATGTTGTTTGGGGCTAATCCAGATCTGTCCATTTAGAAGGAAGTTATGGCAGGTGTCACAGCTTGTCTTAGTGCAGGTTGCCAACGCTCGGCCATGCTCAGTGACTTTTAACAAAACCTGTGCTTGTTAAATGCCCAGCGCCTCCCTTTTTTGTTTCATCACACCTGTCATGTACATTTTCACACTTTGCGCCGCCTGTCGATTACAACAAGCAATAATTATGACATTCAAGAGGCGTTGAGGAGCTACAGCTGGACGTGAGTGTATTGGTTTGAATTCAAAACATAATTTCTAGCTAATTTTGTTCCAAACCAATCCATCCAGTCCACTGTGCACTACAATGGAGTAATCTGGACTTACATTTACCAGCTACTTTTTTTTTTACTTTGTGTTAGTGAAAAATGGAACCGAATAAAGAGCTTCTCTAGCTATCCTACCCGCAGCAAACTTAATATTTAAAGCACAATTTTGCAAGCATAATCAGGAACTTTATATAAATACTTTAAAGTCCAACTAAATTTGTCTTTACAATTTTACACATTTTTGAAGTTATTTCCTGTGTGTCTCAGGGGAAGAGCAGCCCCTTCCTCAGAAGCTTTCATAGGAAGTGTGCAAAACGGAGGTGGTGGTGAATACTTACTGATATGTATATATATATATATATATACTTGATAAACACCACAGTTTCAGTTCTGTTTTACCAATAATGGTGTCTATTTTTATACTCAAACATCAGTCTATTGGTCAGGTGTCTTCTGCTTTACACGACAAATAAGGTCAAATTTTCCACCAAGGAAAATGAATGAATGAAATTGTATGGAGTACTATGGCTTTAACACATGATCTTTGCCTGGGAATTCCAAGGTACACTGCCTGCAGGTGAAGCTAATCATTGACTCCATCTATACTGCAGTCATTTTTAATGACTAATACTGTGACTAACATCTGACTACGCGAATAACAGTAGAAACTACACGTCACAAACTCTACGATGCGTGGATGACTTTGTTTTTCTTGCAGCCGTAGGTGGTTTGTGTCTGTTGAATGTTGCCATTGTTTCAATTGTATTTGTTTATATTATTTATTTATTTATTTAGGAATATGTCATTTAAGCTTCTCCATAGCCTGACATGATCACATCACACATGATTTTTTTTTGTACACTACGTTATTGTGGGTCATATTTGTTTTCATTGTTGTTCAGTTAATTCGCCAACCTACTCTCTATTTTTATTTTATTTTTTGCACAGGCACTAAATGGATTTGTGATCGTCATCACCTCCGATGGTTTGGTGTTTTATGCCTCTACCACCATTAAGGATTACCTGGGCTTTCATCAGGTGAGCTGTTTGTAAATGTACGCAAAGAACGCTTTAACTTAAGCAAAAATTAGCGAAAATTTTAAAAAACAAAAAACCCTGTTCCCTCGCACACAACCCTCACACAAGCTAATAGTCTTGCATAAAAATGGTCCATGGTATCCACCCATTAAAAAGTATCAATTCCACAGTGGCAAATCGTTGAATGTTTAACAACTGATGGAGTACGATAGAGCGAAGGCCATACTTTCTCACGACAGGCAGCCCCTGTATGACTGTATTTACTTTTGTGTCAACAGTCAGATGTGGTTCATCAGAGTGTGTTTGACCTCATTCACACCGATGACCGGGACCTCTTCAGAGAGCAGCTGCACTTTGCTATGAATCCTTCACCAGCTGGAGCTGGTGGAAATGGTCAGTTCTTATCTCGATGTTTTATCACCATGGTTCCGCTTACGCACAAAGAAAAATAGCTGTTAGTTTCATATGTGTCATTTATTACCAAATCGTCATCTCTGTTCTCAGGCCTCCAGGGGACGACCATGTTGTACAACCCCGAGCATCTTCCTCCAGAAAACTCCTCCTTTCTAGAGCGAAGCTTCATGTGTCGTTTCCGCTGCCTTTTGGACAACTCCTCTGGCTTTCTGGTAATGCAGTGTTCGGTCCTGAATCTTCACATGGTATTTATGTCCAATTTTAGTTTTAAATTACTGACTGCATATTCTTTTTCCAAACCAGACCTTGAAGTTCCAGGGGCGACTGAAATACCTCTATGGCCAAAAAGACAATCAAAGCAACAAGTTTCAGCTGGCACTTTTTGCCATTGCTATACCTATCCAACCTCCCTTGATTGTGGAGATTAGAGCGAAAATGCTTCTTTTTCAAACAAGACACAAACTGGATTTTACACCTACAGGCATCGATTCCAGGTGGGCAGGTCTCTTTCAAAAGGATCCCTTTGAAAACATTAAATGATTTATAAAAAAACAAAAACATTCAATCTGAATATTGTTTGTTTCTCTTTTCCAGGGGAATGGTTGTTTTGGGCTATTCAGAGATTGAAATCAGCATGAAAGGCTCTGGCTACCAGTTCATCCACGCTGCTGATATGATGCACTGTGCCACCAATCACATGCGCAGTACGTTTGTTACAAATTCTGGTTTTGGTAAAGATACAAAACACCATATAATCATCCTAGTTCAGACGTTCAAACTTTTAGACACACGGGCCAGGAGCAGATAGATTTGGCGTTGATGTGAACTAAGATAAATGACACAAATGTCAGGGGGGCCGCGTCAGGAGCAGATAGATTTGGCATTGATGTGAACTAAGATAAATGACATGTAAAAGTCATGCATACAGGCTGAAATGCTAAAATACTTTTTTCATTTTCTACACTATCTATGGGGTAAACGTGGGTATTGCAGGGAAAAGGCAGAAAAATAAACTGTTAATATAAACAAATTATATAATTTGGAAAGTTTTGGCAGGCCAGATTAAAAAGCTGAACGGGCCGCATCAGGCCCCTGGGCCTTAGTTTGCCCATGCCTGTCTTAGTTAGTGCTTTCATAATTTGTTTTATGTTTTATTTTTTTTTAATCCATAGAGAGGCTGTTGACAAGTTTTAAATCAAAAAAATCATAGTTGACATCAAGTTTTAATAAACCTTTGTAGTTAACTTATTGACTTAAAATATTTGTTTAGATAGCCAATAGATCAGAGAAGGACTTATTAAAATATATGTTTAGATAGCCAATAGATCAGAGAAGAAAGGTTGTATTGTTCGCTGCTTCGTAGGTTTGGTACAACAGTAGGATCCACCAAATGCCTGGTGAATCAATACAGCCAGATATGATGGTATGATTGTCTTGCACACCCTGATTGTGTTTTTTTGTGTTTGTTTTCTACAACAGTGATTAAGACTGGTGAGACTGGACTGACAGTTTTCCGGCTCCTCAGTAAGTCCAACAAATGGGTGTGGGTGAAGTCCAATGCCAAGTTGATCTACAAAGGAGGGAGACCGGAGTTTATCATTGCATACCAGAAAGCCATAGAGTAAGTTTGTTTTCACTTTCACAAAATGTCATACAGAGCAATTATTATTTAGCTTGTTCCTACAGCTCAGTGACATTCAAGGAAACCTTTGAATTAGGTCAGCTGAAAATTAGAGCAATCTCTGTACGTGGCCCTCATATCAATTAGGTGACCTCACTTTTGGTCAAGCGGCATTGCTCTTTCTGTATTTGAAGATTTTGTAAACAAAACTTAATTTCACAAAAACATTATCACGAGGATCAAGAACTCTACAAGGAGGAATGCAAATGAATCATCCGGGCAATGAGTAGGAATTTGACTAAAGGTCACTGGCAGCAGCTTCAACATGATTTTTTTTTCCTCTTTCAGAAACACAGAGGGTGAGGAATATTTGCGCCAGAGGAAGATGGAAATTCCCTTTAGCTTATCCACAGGAGAAGGCGTTCTCTACAACACGGGCCCCACGGTGGACCTCTCTGTGTATCAGTTCAACAAGAAATTCAGCACAGAAGGCATGAGCAAGGATGTGTCACCTGGTTCCTTGGTGGACTGCTTTTTGAAGCAGGATGAAGAAGTGTACAGTGAGTCATTGGAGCCCCCTCCGACTGTGGATCAGGTGTTCAGTGAAAGCAGGGCCCTGGTCACTGTTCAAAATGACCCGTGGCAGGAGGGTGGTGTGGTCAACCCAACGGGCACCAACATGGTTGTGAAAAAGGAGGCCAAGCAGTCTGTGATGGCTGTGATCGACAACCTGGAAAGATTAGTCCAAAGTGGCGACTTTTATGGGGCACTTCAAAACATGGACGTTAGCAGTGACGAGCTAAGGGAGTGGGAAAGCGCTCTGAAGGGGCTGGGTCATGATGAGGATCAACAAAACAAAGTCAAGTCTGACCTGGACAGCATGCTCACCAATGATATTTTTGACTACATTGACAGCATTTTGTTACAGGAGAAAGGAGGTGACAGTGTGAACTCAATCAATCGACCCAACCTGTTCCCGCCCGTTCCCTCCGAGCTCTGTGGATCAGGATTGTTTAAGACCCAAAGTCCTAATCACGGTTTCTCGCCAAAGAATGGACTCTACATTCACCAGGAGAACCCCGTGCCAACTATCATGGAGACTTCTCCGATTGTAAATGGCACACAGAAACTCACCCACCAAGGACCTCTGCCTAAACACGCTAACGACAACTTGCCCCAACTTCAAGAACTACAGCTTCAAGATATCTTCAGCCCATCCATCGAAATTCCAGAGATTGTCCCTTGTGCCGTAAACGGTGACTCCCTGGCCCCCTTGCAGTCTTGTGCGCAGGGAGCCTACAGCCACATTGAGTGTCCGCAGGGGATTTCTGGACAGACACAGTCAAAGCAATGCACAGTTTGGCCACAGAACGGTTTAAAGTCCCCTCAAATATCGATGAATGGCCACATGCCACAGAGCTCTGTTCAACCTCCAAACCATATGGCACCTGGCATGCTGGATATTTTGCCACCCCTAATTCCTTGCAAAGACTTAAGTATCTCCCCTGCTCCTAACATTACCCTCCCTTTTGGCGCACCTTGCCCACAACAAATGTCTTCTGTTGACACCCATAAGATTCAGCAGTGGCCGCAGGGCAAGCAGCAGAAGTTGCCTTGCAATGGCGCCTTACAAACTGGACACGCACCAATGCCAGTTTGTGATGGACAGTCTTTACAAAGCCAAACATTCCCGCAAAACAGTCCCTGGCAGAGCAGCAGCATGAGCCACATTCAGCAGGGAGGGATGGCTTGTGGCCAGGCAGCTACTGAGGGGAACTGCATTTTCAACCAGCACTTTTCCTCCACCCCAGCAGGGGCCGACATGCTGGCCCTCTCTGGAAGCTCAATCTTGAGGGAGCCAGAAACACCTCTCAGTCATAGTGCTCTTCAAGGTTTACACTGCTTCCAGTGGAGACAAGTTGAGTCAACGTTAAGCACTTCAGCCATCACTTTGGACAACGTCAATGTCTTTTCAGCCACCGAGCAGGCTCTTAAAGTACAGCAATTCAAGGAAAACCACCAACAAACACAGGTGAACGAGTTCATTCTAAAATACAGTGGAACCTCCAGTTACGAGGATAATCCGTTCCAGGACCGAGCTCGTATCTCGAATCATTTTTTCCCCTAAGAAATAACAGAAAAAAAATTAATCCATTCCGGCCCCTTGATTCCGTAGTGTACCTTACACGTACACTACGAAACTTACATAAACTTAACATTTACTTACACTTCTTTTTTTTTTACTTTAGGATGGTACATATCGTGGATGTACTGCGATCTTATGTGCGTGCTCTATCACTTATGTTGGGACCACACTCATATATATTGACTCACCACCATCCTTACCACTCGTGAAGAATAATCCACAAAATAGAGAGAAAATCATGGAAGCGATACTTACTGAAGTCGACGAACATGTGAAGTGAACAAGTGAAGCGGCGTGGGCTGCTCCGAGTGCTTGGCCACCTAGCGTCGGCGTCTGTAAGCGTGCTCGTATCTCAAATCTTTACTCGTATCTCGCAGCAAAAATTTGCTCGAGTGCTTGCTCGTATCCCGAAATACTCGTCGTTGAGACGCTCGTAGGTTACACTGTATCTTTGAAGTTATATTTCAATACAGGCATGTCATGATATTTACTGACGAAATTTAGAATTAAATTGGATTTAATAATATCCTGACACTATTTTTTCATTCTGTGAAGGTGGAGCTCAAACAAACATTATGTTTACAAAAATACTCCATTTAGTAAGATTCTAAAAATCTTTTTTTTTTCTTTTTCGTCTACAACAGGATGAAAGACTCTTAGCAGAACTCAATGGAATTTTCGCCACACCTCCTCACGATGTCACCACGTACCTGGCAGAGTAGAGCCAATCACGGGGGCCAGAGGGGAGGGAATAACGCACAACGTGTAACAGTGCTTTACCTTTAGACTCGCAGTTTCTTTTTTTGTCATGTGAGCTTTCTTATGTTATATATTTTTTTCAGGCTGTAATGTTTAAAACAGAGCTGTTGTTTTGTCAGTTCCTGGTGAAGATACAGTATAGTAATTTGAAAAAAACAAAATAATGAAGTATGACGCTGAAAGTGCCTGTATCATGGTGGAGCTTGATCCAGCTAGTAGCACTGGTCAAGGGAATCCAAATAGCCAAAGACATCTACGTTCTATACACTCATATGTTTTTATATATATATATATATATATATATATACATATATATATATATATGTGGCTGAAGGATGGCTTGTTTCGATACTCAGGATCGGTATTGGTCAAAATTTCAGGATTGAACATTGAAAGAAAACAACTTTAACCCGTACAATCTGATAACCTGACCCCAAATGCTCAACTTAAATTTGCACGACATGCTGTAAACAGCAATGGCAGCCCCTGGAAATGCTGGAGGAGAAAAGAAGGTATCAGATTGATCTCTGTATCCACAGATACTACAAAAGTTGCGGGTATCAGACATAAAAAAAGATGTATCAAGCCATTCCTAATATATATGTATATGTGTGTGCGCGTGTGAGGGTAACCACAGTCATCATGTTGTCCCTGGATATTTAGGACACTTATGTCCCATAATCCTTCACTTTAAACGTGTGATTTATATGTAAACTTAAGAACAGTCACTGAAAGTGACATCTACCTGAAAACACAGCTGTACAATCAATACAGGTTAAACTCTCTGTAAACCATGAAAACCATAAATGTGGTTGATATATATTCTATAAAAAAACAATTTGTACTTTGTTGTATATTCTATATTCATTTTTTTAAGTAAGTTTGTGTTGGCTGACAAAAGAAACCCATAGGAACAGAATGAGACAATTTGTCTGTGTAGGAAGAGGGGAAATGGCTTTTTTTAGATTTACACATTGGGCTGCTGCTGCGCCTGCGCCTGCGGCTGCTGCTGCTGCCGCTGCTGTCGTAAATGCCAGTGTCTACATTTAGTGCATTGTTACTTCTTTTTTTAAGTGTCTAAACAGGAAAGAAGTAACGCCGCAGAAGCGTTTGTGTGAGTGAACTTTACACGTCCCATCTGTGAAATCCAAATTTGTGTAGTTATTGTTTAGTAGGTAAAAGAAAATACTTACTACAGTGGACTTAAAGTCAATTTATTCACTTGCTAGGAATCTACAGATTCTAGATCCTAGAACTTTAAACAGAGCAATGTAATTGCTCCGAGCCAGGTTAACCAAGTAATGGCTAACGCATTAAGCTACATAATTAAAAATATCCAAGTGATCACTTAAAGTGAGGTCTGGATTTTCTAATGTTGCGCAACCATAAAAGTAAGCCAAAATGACTCAAACAAACCAAAAAGAGGAGCCAGAAAAAGACCTAGACTTTAACCAACTACAGTTGCAGCAAAATATCTGAGATTAGTTCCAACCCAAATTTTAACGAATAGTTCACAACACAAATCGGTAACTAAAAGTTAGCCAAGAATGGCTAAAAGTTGTATCAGAATTATAAAATACAAGCAAAAAAGGACATGATTTAGCCAGGACAGGTGAAAGTTTAAACTAAATTAGCACTTAAACCCAGAAGACAATGCAAATACTTTGGTGGAATAATATGATGGATGACTTTTTAAAATAAATGAATATATTAGAATGAATATATTAGGACACAAGTCAATGGATGATCAGAAACCATACATGATCCATGACTGGATCCTGAACCGCAGTTTAAATACGCCTGCTCTAAAATACTTCTGTTACTACAGCCATGTTATAAATGTTTGAAAACACTAAGATATTTAAGTGTATTTTCTTAATACACCAATAGGGAATAAATTAGGGATAAAATAATAATATAGTTTTCTTTCTTTTTTTTTGCACAAACTTCTGATAAAGCCATCCTTCATGTCTGAAACCAAAAACTTTTATCTGCCTCCACTTCTGCTGCCGCTCTGCTTCTGAGAGGCTTTTACCAAAAACTTTCCAAACGTATCCATATTTATGCATCTACCTTTACATTCATTGCCTCACAGCCATGTACAGTATTTGGTCTCATGTCTTCTTGCTTGATAGGCAGCCGTTAAACTATCATTATACAGTACATTGTAAATATACATATATTTGTGCCTTGTATTCAAACGTTTTCTTCACCAGCTCTTGAATTTTTTGGCCAATCCATGCACTACAGTTTCTGTAAATTATTCAAGTTGTTTCCTTGAATGCATTTCAAGGCTGGTTCAAGGAATTTCCCCGGAGTTATTTTTTTTTTCCGCAACTAGGAACCAACATCCTTAACAAGGACGAAAAAAAATATATCAGTTTGTGTAGAGATTAATTAAAGAAACAAACTCATGCAAGGACTTTATTTTTTCCAAGAGTTTGGAGAAATGACCAGGATTATTGTCTGTTTTTCCTATTTTGACTCCTGAGCCTTGAAATGGCAGCTTGATCATATTTCTGTCATACTATGGGAAAATCACACAGTATTTTTAACTTTTCCTATTTACCCAGGATTATACTATGAACGTAGCCACCTAGATCTTAATCCTGCTGGCTTTCTTCAAACTAGAACCTCCTTCGCCCCCCTTGTGGAGAATCTCTTCATTTAAGTCAGACTCTATGTTGCTTAATAAGAACATCTGCTAAACAACCCCATGTCAGGCTCTCCAGACGCGTCATGACCCTAAAGATCGTACATCATGGTGATGTTGATACTTTTGACAACTAACACGTGCCTTGACAGTTACCTGTTTTTATGTTATTTCTACAAGAACTACTCACTTCCATGTAATACTCATCCATTTAGCCAAAAACATCCTATTTTATAAATATATATATGTACAATAATCCAATGTATGCTTAATAAATAACCACCTTTTGTCTACTGTTAAATGCTCTTTTTCATATTAATATCTGTGTGCAATGATTACATTTGTGTCCGCCTCTTTTTGTAATAGAGTCATAGACTGTTTATAAGAAATGGACAGCGTCCGTGCAGAGGTATACGTAGCTGCTGACCTGGTTCTAAAACAAATGTTTATATAAAGACTCATCTACTGTCTACTGCTTAATCGTTTTAGAGTCGTGGGGCTGGAAACAATCCCAGCAGTCTTTGGGTGAAGGAGGGTAACACTGTGAGTACTCGTCCAGTTTTTCAAAGGGTCACATATGAAGACTCGTACTTAAACTTGTGGTTAATTTAAAACTTTAACTTTAAAACTAACTTTTGATTTTGAGAAGAACTCATTACCAAATTATCTTCCTGCTGCTGTGTAGTAAACTATTTTTGAATGAAAAATAATTTTAAAAAATGTATTGCAATATATTTGCATATATATATATATATATACACACACATATATACTGTAAGTATACTTATATATGTATATATATATATACACATACATATTCTGTATGTGTACATGTATACTTATACTATATATTAATACACATATATTATTAGCTTTCAAAATGAATGTGTTCATTTTGAATCCCATAGTGTAGCAGTTAGCACGCCTACGTTGGAAGCACAGGGCAGAGAATCGTGATTCCCAGAGAAACCACATGCTTGATTGTTAATCCTCCTCTTGTAAGTTGCTTAAGTCATTTACACACTTTGTGGGAAAGACTGCCGTTTCGCCGAAACTGTTAGATTAATTGTAGCATCAACACCCATGTGTTGGTGGAGGCTTCAGCCCTCAGGTGAGGCGCCTGGTTGAATTCTAAGTTGTACTTTTGTACATTGTTTCTCGAAGAATTTCGTCATTTGGATGAGAAATAAAAATCATATGAGGAACACATACATTGTCTTTCTGTTCCAGTAAATATAGGACATGTTTTTGTCATATTTGGGAATGTTGACCTGTGATTACAATTACTAGTGATTAATCCAGATTAAAATGTGTATTTATATATACAGATATATATGAAAGTGTGTTGTCATAGAAGTGATTTAATTTATATTACAGTAATAATGGCAGAGGATGTAGTCCTCAAAATTCCTCAGGGTAAACAGTGTAGGGATTGTGTTTCTGCTGCTGGTGTCCTCTCTCCACAGCTGCACTGAATCCAGAGCTGACGAGCCAGAGCACTGGAGGGCGTGGCCTCCAATTGAGGAAGGGCAGTATTTAAGCTGCAGCTCCACATGGAGTCAGAGTTTGGCTAACTTGTCTGATCTTCTCATGCTACAAAATCATCACTGTTTGGTTTTTTTTTTGTGTGTTTTTTTTGGCTCTTAGTTTTTGCGTTCCTCTCCACTGCGTTGTTCCTGTATTGAGAGTTGAACTTTTGCCATCTCTATCACTTGTGAATAGAGCACCACCTGGAGATTCTCCAGCACATGGAGTCAGATCACTAACCCCCCAACTGGATCCTGACCCCCCCACCTCCCAGAGACTCTTGTGCATTTCCCTGTTAAGAATGAACTCTGTTACTGCCCATCGTTTCTCTCAGTTTTTTGCCAAAAGATTTTCCCTGTCACTCCTGTCATCTTAGTCCTTCTTTCCTAAAAAAAGTGGGGGTCAAATACAGTGGTCGAAACATTGGTTCCATAGTGTAACAGTTAACACGCCTGCCTTCCCAGCAGAGAGTCCTGGGTTTGATTCCCACAGGAACCACATATCCCTAATGGTGCCTCCCTTTCTTAGAAGTCACTTCAGTCATTAAAGAGTCTGCTGGATGTGTAAATGTAGTTGTGATCACCCCAACATGCATCAGTGTTTGTTCGCCCTTCATCTCCTCCACCTCCTCCTCTCCACACAGGAGTTGTTTTGTTTTTTTTCCCCTCGTCAGTGCGTCAGTCGGGCACAGAGAAACAGCGACTAAAATCAAAACACGTGTGTGAACTGGGTTGACCCTCCTGCCGTTTACGACTTTTTCATAAGGATAAACTGTTCAACAGCTACAGTTGTGACATGTTTGAAAAGCGTCTCCTTGGTTCTGATCGAAACAAAGTCTAGACCCGATGACTTTGCGTCTGAAATTCCCGATGAAGTTCACCTACGGACATTTTGAGTGTATTTAATAAAAGTTTGTGTTTTCCTTGCGGTGGCTAGAAAAAGCCAACCCATACCTGTTTGTAGAACAGTACATTAAATGTCATCTGACATCTGATACTGTTCAAAGAGACTTCTGCTGTTATTACAGCAGTAGTTATTTTAAAACAGGAGTATTTTTTAAGGTAAAACCTTGGCTGTTGTCAGTCCTGTTGAGGGTCAATTGAAAGCCTTTTCCAGCATTGATCGGGTGACGGTGGGGTACAGGGCAGTCCACTTCTTCATCACCGAGATACAGAATGACCAGGCACTGCTTGGCTTCAACTGAAGATCCTCCTGCTGTAAGGCAAGAGCTCTAATCACCCTGGTAAATGTGGCCCAGCTGCGGTCATTCAGAAATGTCATTTCTTTCATCTTTAGCCTCTGTAGGAAATGCCGAGAGGGTCTGTGGTAAAAGGAGACTGGTATCTGTGGTTTCTGTGACTCTTCTCCCCCTGCACTGACAAAAGTTCTAGTTCTCGCTAATGATGAACAGTTGGAAAAATGATGCTAAAACATTAAGCGACACATATCATGTCACGGTGGACAGCTGATCCCACAAGCTCAGAGAAGAGGTTTTTACAAAGTGAAACCTCGCTGAGATGTCACTTTCTCAGACATGAAGAGTCCTGTTTGCAGTGCTGCAGCAAATATTCGTGCTGCGGCTGTGTAAAAAAAAAAAAACGAAGAACACCCTGACTGCCGTCAATATTTTGAATATTTTTCAGAGGTTCCTACGCACATTGGAGCAAAGGCTGTAATGTGATGCAGCGCATAAACTGTTTGGGTTGAACTTTCATCGAGCGGCCTGACAGCATGGTAAACCACTGAGAGTATTCCAAATATGATGTACAGTAAGAATGTGGTCAATGGTTTGTTTTTTGGGGCTGCTTTTGGCTTCTTACAATATGTTTCCTCCACCGATGAGTCACAAACCAAAACAATACATAAATCACGTTAAACTTCCTCGGCCTCCCTCTCCAAACAGACGGAGTTTGGAAAACTACCCACGGCCTGCAGTACGCTGAGTCTGCAGAGTACATTATACTCGCTCTTCCTTCTTCTGGCGGCTCTCTGTTTCCATACATCATTGCTGGTCTAACTCTTCCAGCTTATGTATGACAATGAAAAACAGCCCTGGATTGATAAAAGGCATCTTAATATATCATAAGCTGCAGCAGTCGCTGAAAGACTCCCAGAGGAAAGAAAAATGTTGACACAGCAGGGAGGAAAACATGTTTTCCTCAACCCTGTGAACCAACGATTTCTACATCAGATGAGGCTCAGAGGATGTTGATTTAGGAGCTGTGCAGTGACGACATGTGACTTTTTTTTAGCTTAGTTTGCACTAAACCTAGGAGTGACCACCTTGGCTGGACACAATGAAATAAAAATCACATCTTTGTTTGTTTATTTTTTTAATGCTGATTTTGGAATCCAATCTTTGGCTGGATTGGACGGTTCAGCTGGCCAGATTTGGCCTGTAGGCGGTCAGTTGATAGTCACTGCCCTACAGTATATACAGGAGTCAGTTTAACAGACATTAGACACACATGTTTAACTACTGACACTTTCCGAGATTACAGCTGTGACTCCCTCATGAGGTAAAAGATATGATGGAGTTTGTCCACTAGAGGGAGCTTTTTCCCCATTGCTGAAGTGTTTCTGCAGATGTACACAGCAGTTACAGATTAAATTACACACAGTATGTGAAAATAAAAATAAATTAATTAATTTGTATTTATTAATTTATGAATCATTTGTCTCTGCTCATGTCTTACATTTAGTTTATTTATAATAATATGTATATATTGTTTTATGTCCCCAGTCCTTACCTTAGGTTTTAAATTTCTAAGTCAGATCTGTTTTTATTTAAAATGCATATTCTAATTATTTTTTAATAGTGGCTTTTTAACTCTGTGAATTTTATAGCATGTTTACTTTGTCTGTTGCTTTATGAGCTACTTGTTATTAATCATGCATTTCAGAGTATATTCTCTTCTTTTTTTCTTTTTTTTTTTTGGCTACAAAAATGAAGACTCCACAGTCTGGTGTATCCCATAATCCACCACAGATGGATGGAGTGTCGGGAAAATTGAAAGAATTCTTTCAAAGACAAATGTAACTTTGTATTAAAATAATACAAAGAAAAGAGGCGAGAGCAGCTGGTTTTAAAATTTAATTATATCAGGTGGTACGGATCATCCAATAAAATGGAGCTACATGCTGCTTTGTTTGTGAAGCTGCATACAGAAAGTCAGCTATCTACATGAGTCAATCACACTGCACTGACCAATCACATTGGCCTCCCATTTTTATTTTCACTCTTTTTGACTTCATGTGATTGGATAAGAGAGGGTGATTTAAAAAATATTGACAATGGGTAGCATGATGGATTCTGTTGCTATATCTATGTTTGTTTTCTTATTTTGTTTATTTCTGACCAAACTCCTCAAGTCCAATAGTCCTCAAGGACTACAGGATGTGACCTCGACCAACCCTGTCATCTCACTGCCCTTTGCTCTTCTGCTGAGCTCAGAGCATGGAAATCACATTTACAGTCCTGGCAGCATGTGTCCCCTGAGACGCAGTGTCTAAAGCAACTACGCTTGTTTTGATCCAACTGATCGTGAAGGCGTGAAGGTCAAGAGCCAGCAGTTTTCTGAGATTTTAAACATCAGCATCAGGATGATCTTCAAACTCATAAAGGAGATTGAAAAGGTGCGGTCATCTGTTGCCACGATGATATTATTTTATAGGAGATCCAGTTTATCCTCCCATTCCATGTGGTTCTCCTTGATCCTCCTCTGTTTAGACTGCAGCTTACATTGTGAGATAGGTAACAATACAATGCAAACCAGAAAACAAAAGAAGGGGAAACCATGTACCAGCTGGTGAACCTTAGAGAGACCACCTCAGGACAGCTGGACTGTCCAATGGGGAGGAGGTGGACCAATGATGGTGGACCAATTATTATGAAGCAAAATAGATAGATAGATAGATAGATAGATAGATAGATAGATAGATAGATAGATGGATTTCTAATTAATTCATTTTCAAATATTAAACAAACATTTTAACATATTTTTAATCACATCATTTAATTTGCACTATTAGTAAAAAACATAATGCAATTAAATATATTTTATCTTTTTTTAAATATTATTTTTCAATTTTTTCAGTGACTGTATGTTCATCTATATTTTCTGTTTTTTTTTTAAATGTTCCTTTAAATAATTTATTTTCTGTTGACCACTGTTGTATGCATTATTATGTATTGATTTCACCTGTATGTCATGTATGAAGACAGAGGGAGGCTTGGACAGTTATATATCCATTAGCAATTCCACTAATTCAGTCACATTACATGACATCAGCTTGTTGGCCTAGTTTTTCTCCCTCCATGTGTCATCAGGGCGGGGGTCGTCGACACCACCCCTCAGGCGTCTGTTCTGCTCATAGAACTAAATATTTGCAGTGAAACACTATTGAGTCTTATGTCTTTGTCTGCAGATGATGGAGGTGTTGGGAGAGTGGGGGTGTTCGTTCTGTGGTTTAAAGCTAGATTTGTAACCAGCTGACCCCCAACCCCCAACCCCAAACCCTAGACCGGATCAAGTAAAGTGATGAGTGTTAGAACGGTGCCAAACTACTGCTGACCACTGCTGTGGTGGTCAGTGAAAGGTGTGGGTTGAGTTTATATTCACAAATATATTTAACTGGCAAAATACATTCACAGTCAACATACAGTACATATACACCCCACCTTAGAGATTTACAGTCTTTTGGCCACCATAATAAATCCTAATTTTATAAGGATATAGTTATGGCATACATGTTGCTAGCTAGAATGCCTAGCTGGTCATATGACCCACCACTAAGCATGCACTATGACCAAATTCTGGGTTGGACCAACATTTAGGGATTTGAATTCCAGAATTTGTCCTATATTAACGTCAACTGTGACATTGATCCAGCTGAGGTCACAGCCTTAGCAGGGTCCGAAACTTGTGAGTCCAGTCACGTGGTTCATCATCCAGCCCTCTGATTTGTTGGCTCCTACCTCGCTCGCCATCACCATCTGACACATATTCATCATCGGTGCAGGTGCGGTGGAGGGGTGTGCAGAGGCTTCCTCTCCCCCCCCTCTCTCTCTCTCTCTCTCCACCCCCTTCTGAATCAGCTTCTGATGAATTCACCTGCATTATTGAAGAGTCTAACCCCTGACCCACATTCAGCACATGCAGCTCCAACAGCTCCAACACAGACCTCCTCCTGCCTTCAGCTCTCAGCTCTCAGCTCATTGGACCACGGTCTTGACTCGGGAGAGCGCAGTCGTGAACGTGCACGGCCTGTGTTTCCAGGAGACTCTCCCGTGTGACCGCGCAAACTTGACAGCCCCCTGCCCTGCACTGTGTGGAACATCATACAAGTATAATGAAGTCATATTAAAGTGAAACGTTTTAATGAAAGATTGACTATGTCAGCTTTTTTTTTTCTAGTTTTTTACAAATTATAATTTCCTCACACCCGTCTCCTGTGTTGTTGGGTTAAAAATGTCCTTTTCCAACATGGTTTATTAATGAAATGTTGTGCTGGGTGTCCAGTTCTTAAGTGTCTGAATAATTAATTTACAGTTTTGTCCAGAATTGTAATTGCATTTACTTAAAAATATATTAAACAAGCTAAATAATGAATATAAATTCAGTCCAATTTCTTAAATAAATTCTGACTGCAGGGCTGTTACTCATAACTGTTGTTGTTTTATCCAAAAAAACAACTTCAATCGCGTGAGTCTACCTTCAATCTAAAACAGTTAAAAAAAAAAAATCTTGATTCTTGACTCTATTCTCTGACCCTAATAATATATATATTAATGATAGTTCATCATTTATTTTTATCAATCGCATTTCAGGACTTGATAATCAAAATTCAGATTGTTTTCTAAACCCAACTTTAAACTCAGATGTAAGAATATAATTAAAAACAGCCAAAAATGAATATTAATTAATAAATTCTCAAAATATTCACAAATACATTTAATTTTTTTTTCTTTTTAATTAACGGATATGTAGTGAATTAAGATGATGTTTCCTTTCAAATTATTATTTATTATTTTCAAGCATTTTTGTTTGCTTTTTTGTTATATTTTTGTCATTCGATTAGGGAAATATTCCCAGCAGTACTTTTGTAAATATGTCTTTGGCGGGTTAATCACTTTAAAACAGTAAGTTAAACGCTGCTTAAAAGTGAATAAAACCAATTATTCTGTGTATGACATCACTTTAAAATGCGTTTTTCAAACCTGCTCTGATTTCATCTTTTCAAAAAAGGCTGTGCTGTTGTCAACGCAGCTTCTGGGCTGCGCGCTCCCGCCGTGGTAAATCTGTGCCAGGCGGGTGCCCGCCGCTGGAATGCGCCCTCCTGCTCTTCGCCCCCATCCTCCCGTACTTTGCTCCGCTGCAGATTTAGAGAGAAACACGGATAAAGATGGAAATATGGAGGAAAAATGTGGTTTTAATTAGTGAAACAATTTAGCCGCGTGATGTGACGTGTCTTCTTCTCTCATGACCTCTGAACACCTGTTTTGTTTCCTTTCAGGGGATGGAAAGTCAACGAGAAATTTGACTTGAAGCAAGTTTATATTTTTCCGTGGACCTTAATGAGACTACATTATCAAATTTTATGAGTTCTTTTTCCTTTATGTTCCTTTTTGAATTGAGTTGTGCTGCTGGAGTTGACTCAGACCGGAGTACACCCCTTTATAAATAAGTCAGAAAGGTGGTTCTGCCTCATTTACATATTCATTGTTTTGGTTTTTTGATTAACATTTTTTTTCCAGTTTTGAGGAGTATTGAGGTTTGTTCTTCTCATTGTTCCGTGGATTTACATGTAGAAGAGACTGTTTTTCTGAGAAGGATTCGTCACAGGCTTATATAAAGCCATGTACGCAGGACGCAAGAGGAGAAAACCAGTCCAGAGAGCGTGAGTCCATTTTAATTAAGTCTTTCTGGGAAATTCCAGAATCAAGTAAATCAGCCAAAACGATTAAAACAATAATCTTGAATGTACTGGTTCAATCCGCTTCGAAAACTTCCCTTTAAGTCATTTTATTTATTTTTTTTATTTTAAATTGTTTTGTTTTCTGTTTCTAGAATTATTTCATTCTAAAAGAACAATTATTGCATTTGATATTTTTTAACTTTCGATTTTCTTACGGTTGTGTGCTTGTGTTGAGTTTATTTGTCACAGTAATTCCTGCAGATTATATCAGCAGCCATATTATCAGGGAAGTTATCCTTCCACACTTAGTGTGGTTTTATGTATAAAAGTATGTTTACCCACGTCTGCATATCAGTCACACTAAAAACGAGCCAATGTGTTCTTGTACGTTATTTATGATTGTTTAAGTGCAGTGTTGCGCTCCTATTTAATGACTCACTGATTTTCACTCAGCGCCATTTTCTGTCCGGTGTCCTTCACGGGATCACGCCGAGGCTGTTAACCTTTCGGAGTCGTAAAGAAAACAAATCGCGGGTTTTTATTTTTGTTCTAATTATTGTGACATTCATTGATTGAAATGACTTTATTAATTAATGTAAAATTAATGTAAATCCACTATACAGCACGACTGTGTCTGCATACGTTTTTACTATTAAATCACATGCAGCTTCGTTATGTTTTTGTGCATTTTATTTCGTCAAACATGAGTTTAGAAAAATACATTTCTCAAAGCAAAACTAGCATTCATTCAATATTATTATTTTTGATATCGATACAATTATTTGTCTAATAATAAATGACAATGTTTGTGATTTTAGTGCTTGAACGTCACATGACGTTACAGTCAGTGTATGACGTTGCTAAATGAGTCAAACGCCAAAAAGGGAAGGAAAGGATGCTGACCCCCTTAAAATAATAATATATAAATACATACAAATTGCTTACAGCTTGAGGTCATGGTCATAGTCCTCACAGTACACACAACACACAGTAATACAACCAAACGAATGAAACAATTCTGTGAGTATTTATTTATTTCAGTTGAGACTTTATTTATTAAGTTACTACAATTTTCATATATCCCTTTTACCTTTGTGGCAAAGGTTACCTCTGGGTCATATATATATATATATATATATATATATATATATATA
>NC_024322.1:3899936-3920611 GCF_000523025.1 Cynoglossus semilaevis | reverse complement strand
GTTGCTGTCTTGTTTAAAACACTGAAGCTGTCGTTGCTGTTGTGCCTTCTCTTTACCTTATTCAAATGCATAAAGAAAACATGAAATCACTGAGTGACTGTCGTTTGTGGGTATAAAAAGTATCTGCAGTATAAGGGCTTGTGAATAATTAGGTTTACACACTCCATCCTAGTGTATGAAGGTTTGTAACAATGTAGCTATGAGCTAACCCATGTGGGGTCTAAGGGAACATCCACTTCCTAAACTGCAATGCTACTGAAAAAATAGAGCAAAAGCATCAATACCCCCCCACCCACCCACCCCATCAAACCTGACCCTCACCCTCGAGGCATAGCAGTGTTTAAAAGAGGGGTTAAAGCTAAGAGGTTGCTCAATCAGCAGCAGCTTTTCTAATCCCCAAACTCTTGGAGTCACAAACACCAGACGGTGGGTTTGACTCCAATACCTCCAAAATCTGGGCTAATACTCCTGACATGTTTGCTTTAATCCCAATATTTGGCAACTGGTCTTTTTTAGCTATAATCACATGCTTTAATCCTGAATCCCAAAGTCAGCTTTTCAGCAGTACTGTTGTTTTCACATTCATTATTAGGACATCACATTGTTGAGGTTCTGTTTGTGATCTCCTTCTTCTACACCGATCCTCAGGGTGAAGCTCCCTCCACCTGAAGGAGCCAAGTCCAATCCATCTAAACGCCACAGAGACAGGCTGAATGGGGAACTGGAGCGTCTGGCCAGTCTGCTGCCTTTTCCTGAAGAGGTCACAGCCAGTCTGGACAAACTCTCCATCCTCCGTCTGAGTGTCAGCTACCTGAGGGCCAAGAACTTCTTTTCTGGTAAGTGTACAGTGTCGTAACAGTTCACATTCCCTGCCAACCTCTCTGGGAAACAAGTGTCACTTACAACAGTGCTTTTAAAAGTGGGGGGCGGTATGGGGACCTCAGAAAATTGGAGGGAAGATAAAACACTATATATACATATCTCTCTCTCTATCTCTCTCTCTCTCTCTCTCTCTCTCTATATATATTTTTTTTTTTAATGTACTCTTAATTATAAAACAATTTTTCCACAACTGTACAACAGGTAAACTGAACACACCTCATGTGACAGCTGTAACTTCCGCATGACAATGTGGAACAGTTATAATCTGTGTACACCTTTTGGTTTGTGCCTGTTATTAAACTGCTGTGATCCTCAAGGTAGTATATACCTAGCTAGCGCAAAGTGGACAGATTTCATTGGGAAAATACAGTGCTAAAACAAAAATGTTTGATACTTTTTCTTTTAGCTAAACAAATGTTATAATGATCGAATAGTGAGTAAAAGTAAGAACATGCATTTTAAAAGATTGATGTTTCTTTACATATTTTGTAGCATTGTCCGTGGGTTTGCAAAGTGGGTCTGCGGCCAGAAGCTAATGCTGTTTGAGGGGCCTTGGCATGGAAAAGCTTTATAACCCCTGACTCAAACCACAAAGATTCAAGTGAGATCGCAGAAACTAATTCACCTTAAAATTAACATTCAAGTCAGAGGCAATACCTCAGAACAACAATGTTCCAGATAAAGAATTTGCAACAGTGTGAACACTGTGCTTGTTTCATAGTGAGCAGTTCAGCCTGTTCTGTATTTACACTGGGCATGTTTGGGGGCACAGAGCTCAATCACATCAACTTAAGATAAAGGGAACATCATGGAGGGGGGAGAACCAGCAGTCACAACCTCTATCTTATGACTTCATACCAGAGAAAATTCCTCAATATTTAATCAAGACCTAAATCTACCTACGTGCATGAGTGAAGAAGATTGGGTGGTAGAACGTGTGTGGTTTCCATTAAAACCAGTAGCAGAAGCTTTAGGAGAAGGTTGCATGCCACCAAATGACCTGTGCTGAGTTTCCTCTTCTATGCAGAGCGAAGACATTGTTATTTTAAGCCTTGATCTCTCAAAGAGAATGCTGCAATGCGGCCGTTAGATGCTCTCCAAGCATAAATAATTGAGAAAACCCCCTTTGAGTCTAAAGAATTTATGAAATGGAAGGAAGACAAATGTTTGTTTAAGGCAGCGGCTCCTTTAGAAATGGCTGTTTGGTTTGTGATGGACAGGAAACAGCAACTGCTGATATCAGCGTATGATTTTTTACTGGATTAAGCAAATACATTTTACGCTCCTCTGGCCACTCTTGTTCATATGTCAAAGACACAAAACACAGTCGCTCAGGTGTGAATTATCCTCCGCCATCGCTCACGGTTATTATTTCCATTCTGGAACATATGGCAGAATTTCTTCGGCACAGCTCAACCTGTCAGAGTGAATTATTAATAGTGGACTTTGGAAGCGTTAGGTCAAAGTGGAGCCTACAGACAAAAATCTTTTGTCTAACTGCATTAGCCTACTTCCTGGACAGTCTCTAAGTAATTAACAAGCTCAGGGCTATTGCATTAAGAATATCGGCTCCGTGGAAAGAGGACGCGCTGCGGATCCCTGAGGGATGCTCGTCAGATAACCTCTGTGGCTGTAAGCTGTAATTTGTTGTATGTAAACAACACAAATCCTGCTTGTCATAGGGATCTGCTGGGTGGGTGGTCCACAGAGCCATGACTTAGCTCCAGCACACTCTGGGAACGCTGCCACCACTTAAACACTGCGTTGTTGATCCATTGTTTGAATGTTCTGAGGAAGTGTTAGACACCCCACAGGGCCTGCTTCATTAAGTATTAAAGTGCTTTAGGTTTTCTTTGTGCAGTGCAAAGGTGCTCTTTTCTTCAAGAATACTTCATTTCAGCTTTGTGTGTGTGTGTGTCTCCCCCACAGCCCTCTAAAGTGGCCGACTCTGTTAATCCAACACGGCTGCCATCTTTGTTTTTCACCTGAGACCACAATTGACTTGTGTCTTTTAGCCAATCCGAAGAGAGGGTCATTATCTGTCTTAAACCAATAGAACACTGAGCTCCACCTTCTCTGGGAGTTATCAGTACTGAAGTGTGCAGGTGAACTGTTTATCTGTAACTTATGTAACTCAAATCCTCTTAACAACAAACACAGAGAGAGTTTTTCTTTGTTATTGGATTTGTTATTTGGATTATTTTTGGAAGAAAACCCCTTAACGATTCTTACAGATATTACCTAATGATGCTAATATCGGGCCGATAATATTGCAAATCCAAATAATATTTGACCTCATTAATATTATGTAGGGAAGTCAGATAACATTTGCCGACTGATATCAATGCAACAATGTAATGTTTTACATATCAGTGTCAGTTTTCCTTACAACAATAAAAACATGATAAATAATGGATAGCTTGGATATCATGAAAATGTAAAAGTGAATGCGTGTGAGACGCTTATCGGTGCACGATTGATGATGTCATCAAACCATGCTGTGAGGCTTCACAACGAGCTTCTCCAATAGATGCCATATGCGTGTGGTTTGAAGTTATGTGGTTAGTGAAGATTGAATGACCCAGTGTTGTTTATCTATTAACACACATCTCACTCACTTTAACTCATGATTTTTCTTCTCATTAAATGTTATCTCCCTTGTTCTTGCCTTTGGCTGCTGCTCTTTGGTCCTTGCTGCTCTATTTTGGTTTGCTGGTCCCATGCAGTTCCCCGTTTTTAAGAGTTAGTTTTAAGAGCAGCACAACTAAAATTAAAACACTGCTGAGGTGACAGCTGTTATGTAATGGTTACTCTGCTCTGATGCGTGTCAGATGGTCTGTGATCTGAGCTTCCGCTCACTCTGCAGCCGCTGGGTTTATATACAGTGACTACATGACTGATGCGGTTTCATCCTGCAGGAGGAGGGCAGCAGATGAAATGATGATGAATCCTGTGGTGTTTTTGTAACTTTTGTAGCTGCGTGGTTGTTATAAAAGTGAACTCACCCTCTTTGAAAGATCATTGTAAACACAGATGGAGATTAGGAGAAATAATCCCTGTGGACTACAGTTGATTCTCTTGTGTGGTTCAACATTTGCTTTTTAGCTCTAATGGCTGATGTAGATTGTCGAGTCATGTGTGTGAGAAATGTACGTAGCTGCCACTGGTGTTGGGTACAGTTTTAAACTTTTTCTCTCTTTTGCTATTTGTTATGTGGCCCTTTATAAGTCGATGACAGATGTGAGCTAGTGAAGGAAAAACAGTCTTTTTTTTGTCATTTACCCATCTAAACAGATCTTTTGTTCAAATGCTGCTTGAGAAATTCTCGTTGGATATCAAACCAACACAGATGCGAAGCAGTTCACACATTTCCACCAAGGTAAATTCACTGATTTCTTTATTACAGTATACAGCAGGGGTTCTCCTTTGCAAACTAACAGACAATGCTACATAATATGTAAAGAAAGATCAACTTTTTAAATGTGTTTTATACTGTATTTTCTAACTTTTATTCCCTATTATATTCAGTAGTTAGTTCCTACGTATTTCGCAGCACCACCCTCCATGGCAGGACTGCTGGCCTCATTTTCTCATTCTCTCTATTTCTTCTCAAAAACCTGCTCATTTTGCGCTTGCTAGCTACACTCTAGCTTGAGTAACAGAGCAGTTTGATAATAGGTGCAAACCGAGCAGTCTACACTATTATGACATTGTCATGCTGAAGTTGCAGCTGTCACATGAAGTTTTTATGTGTTCTACAGTTCAGGACAGATGATAATATATTTAAAAAAATAATAATCTAATAATAATTCGATTTTTTTTCCTATTTTCTCCTCTCCTGGTGGCCCCCGAGGGACCACAGCGCCAACTTTAAAAAAACACACATAGTTACATTACCAAACCATTATGCAAGCCCCAATGACTTAGAGTAAATGCATAAAAAATGAATTATGAAAAAGCCTAATCTGCTGCTAATAGACTACAGCAGAGTTGATGTAAACATGAAGTCAGTATGTACCATTTCACTGACTGAGCAGTAATTTGATGGAAAATTCGCTTCAAAAACTCTCTTGTTTCTTCCCTTGTAAACCAATGTTCTGACAAGCGATGAGGCAGAATTCAACATCACTCATGGTATATCTTTATACCTGAGTTTAATGCAGCTGATGTTTACACATTGTTGACTTGACAATTACAGCAGTGGCACACAACTGGGAGTTTTCTGTAATTCAGTTGTTTCTCTTTAACCATCTAAACCGCTGTTCTGGGATTGGTTATGTAAGCTGTGTATTGCTGCAAAAGGCACGTGACATGCCATGATGTCCATCTTTGTTTCGGCTCAGTAGCGAGGATGATGATTTGTAAACTGAAATGAGGCCGAAACCCCTTCCCCCACCTTCCGGCTGTCCCTCAATCTGCCTGGAAATGACAAAGCAAAGCTGCGTGGGCGACGTGATCAGCAGTGGGTCACCCCGCCATGACTATGCCCTCTTCCCCTCCTCCTCCTGGTCCATCTTTCTCCTCATCCTTCCCTCGACATGGCTTAACCCCCACCCCCTAGTCCCTGCTGATCACGATACGAGTACTGACAGGAATGCAGGCGACCAAAGGCAAAACCTCTTAATCGGGAGTAACCCTCACCTTCACCCCTCCTTCCTACCTTACCCCACTTAAATCCCATCAGTCTTCACCACCTCATAAGCAAATATGCAACCACGTGATTTAAACAGAAAACACTCAGAACACACGTAAGCAGCAGCAGCACAGGGTTCGTGCTTTCGCTCGCATTAGTGAGGCCGTGTTCATGTTCAGGGCCTGTGTGTAAGTGTGATTGTGTGTATGTGTGTCTGTTGCGTGCATCCATGTGTATGTTAGTAGTTGTGGGGGTGGTACATGTACATCGCGTGTTCATTTACTGTGGTGCTCAGTGGTGATGGCGGCGCTGGGAGAGAGTTGACTGAGTTGAAATATTCTATATTTACTCACTGATGCTGCCATTAACACTCAGGCAGTATAATTAACATACATTAACAGTTGTGTTTGTGCACTGTGTTCTGCCACAGACAGGCTGTGTTTTTACATGATATGAAAAGCTGGCTGCAGACAATTAATAGAGACACAGCTATAGTGTTGCATGTTAAAGGTGAAAATCATGGACCTCAAACTGCCGACCATTGGCCAAAACTGGCCAACAAACCATCCAAGTGCATCCCACAACTAGATGTCTTTTAGTTGTTGTAATACGACCAGTGGAAACAACCCCCATGGTCATTCGTTCATGCATTGTTTAGGTCCTATGGCCTGGTTTAATTTTCTGACATCCTCTTTTTGCAGCTACTACGGTGTTAACATTAAGATCATTGAGGGTTACTTTTATTTCCACCTCATAGAAACAGCGTGAAATGTTTTTTCCCAAATCAGCTACTCTAGTTTTGGGCTGATCTTGAGCCAAACTATATACTGTATACAGCAAAATTGCCTCCAGCTGTTATTAGACATAAACTTTGCATGAACTCTGAAATGCTGAAGTTTGAAGTTCAGATGCAGTATTTCTGGGGCAGAATATTTTGTTTTAGATCATTCAGGCATTGCTTCAACTCCTCCACCTTCAACTCAGCCATTTAATTTGCCATTAGACAGAGCCAGGGTCTCTGCACCATACATCATAGCAGGTCTCACTACTGTACTGTAAACCCTTCCTTCAACCCTTCAGCTTTGCTGCTATTTAACATATTTATGTATTTAATTCCAATTTGAATTTATTAATGACATATAAGAGTAATTATGTGTTTATTTATTTAATGTTGGCACTTTCAGTCCTCCATATTAATCATCATAACATTTGGTGAAGTGAAAGAAGGAGAATGAAGAAAGGGAGAATAAATAACAAAACTGAATATGAGCCAAGCCCAGCTCACAAGTGGCTTACAACTGTATCAGCCGTGACAGGGACAGTTATTCTCTGTTTTCCTTTTAATCTTTACCACCTGTGGTTTGAATCTATTTTGGCCCAGATCCAAAACAAACCACATGGATTCCACTTCCCCTCCACTACATAACCAACTCAGCGCCATGTGGGAGTAGGCGTGCCCTTTCACATCATCGCACCATCAGCTCCAGCACAGCCGTGGGCAGCCTCTGTCCATAGTGGACCTGATTGCTCTGCCCACTCCCCCCTCCCCCTCTACCCTTTCCTTTCCACCTCAGGAGCTTAATATGCTGGGTTAATGCCATCCAAATATAGCACAGTTTCATGATTCAGACTCCTGCCTTTGTTAACACCATGCGACCTGACAGAAACAGAGACCTGCAATATGTGATGTAAACAAAGGAATAAACAAAAGTTTCAATGTTTGCTTTAATCCTGTGTTTACCAAACCATTATGAGCCATGGCATACATTTTACATAAGAAGACCCCTCAGCACACAACAAAAATGTCACAGAAACATATGTATTGTAATATTATGATCTTGTAGTTTCAGTGTACACAGTTTAGTTGAATACAACACTGATATAGGAAGGAATTGAAGAAAGAAAATCTGCTCTTTTTTATTTTATATAGCCATATGCTGCTTCTTAGTGGAATAATAATATTTAATTTGCCTCTCACAGTTGCAACGACAGACAAATACAAATTATTTGTAGTAAACAAATAACAGTTGTCATAAATTGGATAATTTCCAAGGTGCATGATTTTTTATAGAAATAGTCATTTTATTAACCATGCATTTAAGGATTAAAACTAAAAGACATTTAAAATATATAACAATACATTTTATAGTATATATATATATATACATATATATATGTAATTTTATTATACATATGTAAAGTAGCAGAACGTACAGTTGAAATTTGAAGATAGCTCTGTAATTTTAGAGCCTTGTCTACATGGGTGCAGAAGCAGTGAAAATGAACTTGTTAAACAGAGGCAAAGGGTGTTCTCAGTGCACAATGAGGTCAGAGTCACTGATCTGTCCATGTCAAATAACGTCAATGCAACGTTGTGACGTTTACAATTGTTGACCATTAACTTTTGGCTTAGATCAATGTATGCCGAAGCCACACTGGTTTGGCTGGGAAACGCCCACAGCAGCAGCATTCCTTTTCTACTACATCTACATGTGATGTGATGGCAGTGGGAATAAGTGCTGTCTTCATTATGTGTCCACTGAAGCCTGATAACAAGATCTGCTCTTTGTCCTCCTCTGGCTTCACCACGTTGGCCTTCTTTTTACTGGCTGGATTACAGAACTGATGACGCTGCTACTGCTGCTGCTGCTGCTGCTTCTGTCTGCATACAGTACTGCACCTGCACTGTGTGTCGTTGACATTAAAAGAGGAAACAGAAAGTTTTTTTTCAAATAAAGAAAATTGAAAAATACTTACAATATTATAGTAAATAGTAAAGTTAAAAAAAATATATCACATAAAACCATGTGAAAACCAGTGCAGATGATTTAATCCAACTATATGCATTTATAGTCCAATTGATTTTTGTTAATACGGGACATAGACGTCAAGGTGTGACACCAGAGAAAAGTCTAAAACATGAACCAGTTGATTGTTTTGTCACCACCTTGTTGAGCTCTGCTCAACACCAATGTTTGTGGGTCACAAACGTTCCTCTTAACACACCCACCATATGTGAGTCAGATCTCCCTTCAGTTGCCACGGATTATGTCACACACCCTAAAAGATGATCCCTGATGTCTGTATGGGAATAAGGTCAGGGGGTGTCCATCCAAAGTCCCTTCTCATGTGAAGATACAGCCCACCTCGAGCTTGCACACAAAGCCCATATGCTCCACGGGGTCTGCTCTGACACTCATGACAAGGCCCCGCCCCTCCAATGGACTTCTTGTTAACCTGCATCGCCGACAACAAAAGACCTAACCCAGAACCCCGCTTGGCCATCATGTTATACTTCACCTTTAGGGTCAGAGGTCTTCATGGGTCACAGCGCGGTGCTCCTGCAGGGGTCAGAGATCAATGTTCCTGACCACTGCACTCATTCTCATGACATCATTACACCTCATTATCTCACACCTTAAACTGAGAAAATGTGACGGTTAAAATTAGCTGTGACCATCAATACAGTGTTTTATAGTCAGCTGACCTGCATGTGTTTGAGCTAAAAACGAAATAAAAAAAGATTTTCTGTTATGGTTACAACTGCATAGAGAGACAAACCTGATACAAAAATGTGTTGACAAGATCAGAATGATTGCGATCAGTCCAAAGACTGGCTTTGAAACCAAGGAAACATTTTGTAAATAATTAATCCTCAAAGTAAATAAAATAAATAATAAACCTATACGTTTCAATGACAGAGACTTCTTGATTAGTTTTTCATTTTTTTGGCTAACTTTTAGTTATTTTTAAATTTACCTTCCTCTATCTCTTGGTTAAACTTCTGGCTGACTTGTAACTTCATATATAATATCTATATAAAATTATACCTGGTTTATGTCGCCCCTTTTCTTTTGAGATAATATTTTAACACAATTGATTTATAATTATAATAATTAAAATTTTGATTGTCTTTAACTTCTAACAACTATCTGTTATCCTTTGGCTAAAATCTATGCATTGGCTAACGTTGTAGAAAACTTTTCTGCTAAATCAACTTTTCTCAGCTAAGCTTTATCTCAGTTGTCACCCCCCCCCCCCCCCCCCCCCCCCCCCCCCCCCCGCCCCCCCCCCTCCCCCTCCCCCCTCCCCCCCCCCCACATGATGACGACTTCAAAACATCAAAAGGTTCAGAGGCCAGGATTCTTGAAGGTGAAATGCTGCTGCAGGTGAGTGCTGGGACATCTCTTATTTCACTTCCAATGTTTTATTATTGAATTAATTTAAATATGAGGTTTATATACAGATGAAGGTGATGAAATCCCTAGTGGTGAAAGTACAGTGAGTGTGGGGAGGGTTAATTTGACTGATTTTAATTAATCACTTAGACGTGTTTGTTTGCAAACAGGAGGCCAAAACCATTTTAGGCCAATGGGATAAGAGGCTCAGGTTAGATTGTAGGTCTGACTGCTGGACACTCATCAGCAGCAGTCAGGAGTTCTGAACAATAATGTCAAGGCCTTCCAGCCGGCCCAGAGTTATGTTAGTGATTTGAGTGATTGGATTGGATGGTCAGAGAACGCACTTGAATCTAGGAAACTTCACCTAGTGACTTGCTTATTAAGTTTTCACTGTGTTCACTGCTTCTGTTGAGTGGATAATCTCACCCTGAAGCATATTAAAACATATGCTGTGTGTCTAATAAAGACATTATTATATGTGTTATTTGACTTTGTTAGTTATAAAACAAAATTATGTTAGGGTTATGGTTGGGGTGTTAAAGCCTAAGGTTTAAGGTCAAACTTTAAACACATTTCAAAGTCTGGTAAGTGCAACAGCAGATGAATTCAAACAGCCCAAATAGTCACCTAATTGGGTATAACTGACAAAAAGTCATAGTGTACCATTTGTCTGCCTCTATTCCCTCCTGTCTGGCTCTTCTGTGTAATCAGTGTCATCACCTGTTCTCTGTGATTACCTGTTCGATAGTCTCATTTGTTTCACCTGCCTCTCTTGGGATACGTTTACTCACTCTGTCAAACACACAAACTCAGTTTGTTTTTGCTTGTATGATGAGCCATTGCATGTTGTTCTTTGTTTCTGCGTGTGGTCTATTGCTTTCTGCTCTCATTTCTCCTTGGTTCCTGCCTGGTCTGCATTTCTTTGTTTTCCTGTGGATTGCCTAGCTGGAGGTTTTAAAGTTTGGACTTTTGGAAGTAAACTTTCTGCAACTGATGGTTGTTTCTCCAGTACTGTATGAACCTTTTTTTGTAAATGACGAGATAAGAGGAAAATCTTTTTTCCTCTCAAAGGGAAAAAGCCCCTTTAAAAGATGTTCATTAGATTTTGCAGTAGAAACAGAGATCAGGGAGAAAAAATATCCTGCTTCATGTCAGTGTTTCCTCCATCTGTACTTAACTGTATGTGATTGGGTAGAGCGTGAACTCAGTGGTCGGCAGTTCTTTTTGGATTCATAGATTTTCCAGTCCAGTTCCTCACAATGTGCTCCATACTGACATACCAACAGAGGAGAAGAAACTGCCCGATCGTCATTCCCGGACCCTGGCGGGGAATAGGGTTTCATTATTATGATAAGGGCACATTTCCTCCAGCTTGTTAGTAATGAGAAATGAAAGCTCATTTGTAGCAATGGACTCAGTCAGGGCGTAGCGGTTCCACAGGGGGCCTGGGGTTGATGATGAAGAAGGACCGTAAGGTGGAGAAAGAACCAAGAGGCAGAGTCCTAATAAAATAATGTACTCAGAATAGAGACGAGTGGACATGGTTAATGCTGCTGCTATGACAGAGTAATCTTCCTCATCAACATGCCTTTACCGAATGAAAGCAAAGCCGTCTTTGTCATACAGCACGGCATGAATATGTATTCATCCACTCTCTTCGCCACCTAGTGCCTGTGCAAAATGTGTTCTAAAGTTGTACGTCTGAATAAAATTATCAATATATTTATGGGAGATGGCAACGTAACCACAAAAAGCTGTTGTTGAGGATGTTATTTACTAAGAACGCTCTGTATTTTATGACAGATAATTGCTCTGTAATTGTACTGTACAGCCAAATCTGCACAGAAGAAAAAGGGACAGCATTTTCTTACCTCAAGAAAAGAAAATTACTGGCGAGGTTTTTTGCCCACAGACCATTACTACTTTGTTATATCATAACAAAGTGCAAGTGTTTATTCAACAACAAAGTTGTGTTTTATAACCAGAAGTAACTGTTTTGAACTTACAGGCTCTGAATGGATTCATCCTGGTCATCACTGCCAGTGGAACCATCTTCTACTCCTCTCACACCATTCAGGACTACCTGGGATTTCATCAGGTAAGATAGTAATAACAGCCTCTGTCTATAAACCTCTATCACCATCATGAAGTTCCAATATGAACCATCTTCTCAAAAACATATGAAAGGACTGATTCCTGCAACTGTACTAATTGAAAGGAGTGCTCGGATCATCTAAGATGTGGACTAGGAAGACATTGACCTGGGACAACTTCACTTCATCAACTGTCCACAGCTGATTAAATACATTGTGTTGAAGGAGCATGGGGTCTAGACAGAGTGAAAATTAAGCTGGTGTTCGTCACATGTCAGTCATCATGCTTAAATAGTCCAACTAATGTTTCAGCTCTTGGCCCAGTAGCACTAGCAAAAACCAACATTTAAGCACCTTAGCAAACAAACAGACTGTACACAACTAAACCTAAGTTAAGTCTTAATCCTGAATTTCCTTGAGCTTGAGTAGAGATGCTCTTGCAAGCTTTCACCTATGGTTGGCTCTATTGTATTTCAGTTATGTTAACTGTTCACTCTGAATTGTTGTTTGTTTTTGTTTGTGGCACTCACCTAATGACTGATGGGATTGGCCTCAGCCCACGCTAACCTTGAAAAAGGATGAAGTGTAGAGATGTGATCATCAGCTGGCAGGCAAACCATCCAATCAAGCCCATGACTGGATTAGAAAATAAACATCACGTAGTCATTTTAGACATCATTCCATTTTATTTAAGTGTCCAGCCCCAGAAGAGTCTGGCCCACAGCTCATATTCTGCATCACTAGTATTTGAGAAGTTACCTTAGATACCACTGCAATATGGAAAATAATAGTTCATTCTTCTTCTCAGACTGATGTCATGCACCAGAGTGTGTATGAACTTGTCCACACCGAAGACCAACAGGAACTCAGGAGGAACCTACACTGGGCTTTGAACCCACCTCCTGTCGCTGCAGCTGCTGGTAATCAGGACTCTCCACAGGGTAAGTGTTCTGACCCTTTAAATGGACTTACGAGAACTGATTAAACCCTATCTGAATCAGAAACATCCAGTTTATTGCTTTATGAAACCACATAAAGGTCATCAACAATTGGGCAGAAATCATTTGATTCATTGCAAATAGTGCAACACAACAAATATGAATCTCCTGAGTATCAATACAATGACACTTGTTTGAGTAGTAAACAGCACTGTAGGCTCAGTTTATGCATAAGACTGTAAAACCATCCTGAGGTCAGGTCACATGACCCTGAAATCCCCACTGTGGCTTTTCAGGTGAAGTGGTCCATGATCTGTATTTGTATTTTAAGATGCTTATGGCAGTTGTTCGGCTTCTGAGCAGTGTGAAGTCTAAGAACTAAGGTCACAACATTCTTTGACGTATGTTGTGACTTCTCCAAAAGATGATTTCACCTCAAAAATATATATATTATAATTTGTTGTTGGAAAAAATTATTGTTCCAAGAGTCAAAATTTTAACCAACTCCCAATTTTCTTACACTTTTTAACCTCAGAGATAGAGGCTGAGAGCAGCACATCAATAGTCACCTACAAACCTGAACAGCTTCCCCCAGAGAATTCGTCCTTCCTTGAGAGAAGTTTTATGTGTCGTTTTCGATGTCTGCTGGACAACTCTTCAGGCTTTCTGGTATGTTTCATCTATTTATCATCTCCCAAAACATTAAAAACACCAAATAGAAAGACACCTACCTCCAGTCGAGAGTATAGTTTTTGGTATGAGCTCCTCAAGTTCCTCAAACCTTTTTGGCTTGTTCTGCCGGCACAGCAAAAACATGGAGAATATTTTTTATCAATTATGCAGGTAATCAAGTTTTTTATAGAAATCTTTAAGACATATTTACATTATTACATCTGGAGAAAATGTATAATAAACAGGTATTGTTTAAAAGTCATTTCTGAAACCTTTCAGGCACTAAACATCCAGGGCAGACTGAAGTTTCTTCATGGTCAGCACAATCGACAGGAGAATGGAGGAAAGGTTCCCTCACAGCTGGCTCTGTTTGCTATCGCCACTCCTCTGCAGCCTCCGTCCATTTTGGAGATCAGGACCAAGAACATGATCTTCAGAACCAAACACAAACTGGATTTCACACCAATGGCTTGTGATGCAAAGTAATAAACTGACAGGGACTTGACTGTAGTTCAAGCAGAGATACAAAATTACAACAACAACCAATTAACAATTAACTTACTAATGTTTTTTTGCACAGGGGGAAGATAGTGCTGGGTTACACAGAGGCTGAACTGCGAGTACGTGGTTCTGGCTACCAGTTCATTCATGCAGCGGATATGTTGCACTGTGCAGAAAATCACGTTAGAAGTAAGTTGTGTCACCACAAAGATTTTTTTATCATCTTGCTCTTACATCCTTTAATAAAAGTGTAGAAGCTACAAATATTCCAAGTCCTAGAACATGATTTAAAGACTTGATAAGAATGATATCTAAACCTCAAAGTAGTTTCTAAGGATCATTGTATGTATTATGAAACAGGTTTGTCACATTATTTTCAGTATAAATGACCTTGACAAGGAGATCTGGTCAGAGAGTTCAGACAGCTTTTATAAATAATCCTGCGGGATTACACAGCAGGTTAAGCCAAGCTGCAGAGCTACCAGAAAATAGGATAGTGCCCGCAAATCCCCGTGCATGAGCAAAACATGAGAGATGATCCATGCGGCAGTAATGAAAACAAACATTTCAGAGGTCTGGTGTGTCACTGTCACTAGAGCACCGGGGTTAGTTTGGTTTTACTATCATTCTTAAATCTGTTCTGCATTAATTAATATCACAGCAGTGTTAGCACCCATAACAACCATGATGTTAGCAAAACACAACTACGATATTAGCATTAAAAAACAACTATGATGTTAGCTTACATTTGTCAGACATTTTGATACTAACTGAACTGAAAATGTGATGTCAGATAACAGTCCACACCTTGAGAGACTCTTTGAACTGACATTGACCCTAACTATAACTGTGTTTTTCTTCGATGATTGTAGTGATGAAGACCGGAGAGAGTGGTCTCACTGTGTTCAGGCTCCTTACCAAGGAGAACCACTGGAAATGGGTCCAGGCCAATGCTAGACTGGTGTACAAGAATGGGAAACCAGACTACATCATTGCCACCCAGAGACCACTCCTGTACGATTCTGTTTCTTTAACCTTTTTGTTTTTCAAGTTGTTTTGACGATTATCGCCTGATAAAAGCCATCTTTTCTCATTTAATAGGGATGAAGAGGGAGGAGAACATCTGCGGAAGAGGTCCATGCATCTGCCCTTCACGTACGCTACAGGGGAGGCTCTGCTCTACCAGTCGGCTCATCCTATCCCAGGGTTTGGAGAAACAAGCCATGACAAAAATGGCATGAAGTCAAAAAAGAGTAGGACTGAAAGGCTGCTGAGGGATGGTCTGGACCCTGGTTCACTACTGGGGGCACTTATGAGTCAAGATGAGTCTGTGTATGTTTGTCAGCCTGCCCTGGAGCCCAAAATGTCCTTTCACAATAGCTTCTTTGAACAAATGGGCTTCTCCAACCCTGAACAGTCCAGTTTGCACAACAGCTGGGATGAACCAAACAGTGCAGTGCTGGGATCAAACATTACAGAGCCAAACATCAGCTTTGATCCACTGTTGGCAACACTAGACTCTCTCTCCCTGGAAAGCCAGGGTGTGGTGGATGCGCAAGATGGAAGTTGTTCTAACGGTGAGCTGTTCGGTGCGCTGGAAGGGTTGGGCCTGACTGCAGAAGACCTGGAGCTGCTGCTGCTGGATGAGCGGATGATCAGAGTGGAGATGGACCTCGAACGTGTGCCCACTTTAGATGACCTGCTCACCAACGATGAGATCCTTTCATATATTTATGACTCATTGGAAGGAAAAGCTGAGTCTGCAGAGAATGGAGGACACGTGCCTAACAGCACTGCCCCAGTGACAGTCACCACAACGTCCCTTCCAGAGAGTATTCCTAACAATAACAGTAACATTCAAATGCAGCAGCCTCACCACAGGCCTCCTCTGGTTGGACAGTCTCCGATACTACAGCTGTCCCAACAGATGCAACAACATCTCAACATGCGGACAAGTAAAATGGTACAGGACTGGGGCCAGCAGAGCGACCATTTGACCAACACTATAGCCCATAGGGAGCTGCAGGGACAAGGCCAACCTATTGCTAATGGACAGTGGTCGACTCAAGACATTCCAGCCACTGTAGACATAGGGTTGAAACACTGCAACACCCAACAGACTCTTTTTAATGGAAAGGACTCTAAACTTGAACACCAGCAGTTAAGACATCGACCATACTTTCAGCATCAGCAGCAGCCCAGGATGCAAAACCAGCTCCCACAGCAGGACCATGTCACCCATAATGCAGCTCACCTTAACGGGGTGTGTGGTATTTCCAGCGCAGAGCATTCAGCTGGTAGATCACAGTGGCAGGACTATGGATTTAATGAAAGTCTGTGCAGCAACTCTTGCCTTGACAACAGCCAAAAACCTATAATAAGTACCTCAGTAAGTTCTTGCAGGGATTACAGTGTACCTGGTATCCAAAATACAGAGTACTCTCTCAATGGAAGCAGTATGTTTGGAAGAAACAGGCAACACCATGTGGCCGAGTGTGCGGTCCCTTCCTACCAGGGAATGACCCACCAACGGCTGCAGGACCAGTTCTCAGTTCCTATAGCCCAGGTCATCTCTGAACTGTCACAGTGCCCTCCCCCCAACACTTCCCTGGAGCAGATTCTAGGAGTGGGCAAGTCCTGTCAGCAGCTAGACCACTACGGCATGGTAACCATGGAAATCCCAGATCCCAACCATAGCAAGGTAAGTCTATGAAGACATTTTTGTACTATCAGCATACCAGTTAGAGCAGTGGTCTCTAACCTCTTTTGGCCTGTGACCCCATTTTGACATCACACATTTCTGGCATCCCCAGAGACAATTTTATTTCTATAATAGGTTCATTTGTTGTTATGCTGTGTTGCAAATACAGAGTGGACAGATTAGTGCACAACATTACATTTATTTCCCCGATCACATGTACAATTTGACAAACCTGTTTATAAAAGGCAGGAAAATAATACTGAACAAACAATGAGTTATGAATAAAGAGTTACTGCAGCACAGATTCCATTATAGTGCTTTAGTTTCAGCTTCAGTTTATCCAGTATTTTGTGTATTATTATTGTCTCTCCTCCAACCTGACCAACCAGTCATTTATCCATTGATCTTTTATATTTTAGTTTTTTAGTCTTTTTGTCTTCATCTATTAACTATTAATATTCTAATATACCACTGTTTCAATTGTGCAGATAGAAAATGGCTGCATCCTGAACACTGCATACCCAGGAGGCTGCGCTCTACCCAACGGCAATGGAGCAACGCCCTCTGCTGTTCAAATGCCCGGACCTGACACGTTGTCCAGCCTCCCTGATCCACCAGCCACAGGTTTCTACCTTTGACCTTCTGACCTTCTGATTTTGTACAGACAGCTGAGAACCACACATGACTGGAGCAGCCTTATAAACAACAGCACATTGTAACAGATGAGTACAAGAAACACTGATTCCCTTAAATTTTCATCAGATTCTTGTTTTTTCTTCGGAACAGAAGACAATCATCGTCTTCTCTTCTAACTTAGATCATATGAATCCACCGTTTACAGTAACACAGTCAAGATGCTGATTTCATTTTATTTAACACAGAGTAAAAAGACTTGAGCCGAGTATTCCAGAAACCATGTGAAGAACAATACAGTTCATACAGTAAAGACATGTTAGATATTTTTTATTAGGAATGAATTCTAATTGTAAAGTATTCCAACTCGAGTGGGATAATTTAATTGATTAGAGAAAACTGAGGTGTCGCTGCAGAATTTACCCTGAAATGCAAAACATTATGTAAGTCACATGGTAACTATCATGGCCATTTGATTAGAGTCTTAGCTGTCAGTTGGAAAAAATCTTCCCTTGCTTTGTATGTGAGTTCACAGCCGTCAGCATCTGTAAACCTTCAGGTTAATTTTAACAGCACTGTTAGTTTTTCTTTTTCATCATGGAACAGAATGTAAGTCTTTTATTCCTCCATTTATTTCCCTCCCTGGACATTTTTTTCTTGTCACCAATGAGATTCTGTCATAAATGTTTTATTATGACTAGTATAATATCCTGCACTTTATTTCAAAACACACATTTGAACAGATCTTTTTTTTTCTGTGCGGGGGCTGATGATGTTAATGTATTTCTTCTGCTGAGGTTCATTTCATGTGATGCTGTTTTAAATGTTCTCACGGGAACACTGTGATCATTTTACAACTCGCTTTACTTGAAATAATATTTTCAGTACTACAGTATTTGTTATGCTAATGTTGACAACCATGGAGCTCAGGATGAGTTTATTGTCCTTTTTTTCATTGACTTTGACTTGAGTAGGAGAAAAGTTTACGTTGTTTTTACAGTACTGTGTTTCTTCATGTACTTCAGGGGAACTGTGTATGATTCTAATTTTTCTGAAGCTCCGACTCTGTTTGAGTTTTGAACAGGAATTACTGCTGAATGTGACTGGATGAAGATCAAACTGTGTGTGAGTTTGCTCTCCTTACACTGTTAGAATGCATTATGATTCAGTTTTTCCATTTTATATTACAGGATGATGAACAGATATTATGACCTTGTTACTCGTGTCCCATAACCACAGAAATGACCGTATTTGAAGGAAATAAATCTACGGCATCTATTCTGTGAGTGCAGGGATTTTTAAATGCAGCTGTTGTTGTTGAGATCACATGTGTACTGTATAATGCAGCAGTATGAATCTGAATCATCAATATGGACACATTCAAACCGTATATCACCTAATAAAGGAGCACTAGCTTTTTCAAAGGGCGTTCCTTAGTGCATTACTGTACCTTTTACCACTTGGCTGCTGACGACAATACATATACAAATATACATTTAATGAAAATATAAAATCAGCCATGTCTGGGCATGTTTGGTTCAGGTTGGGACAAAGGTTGGGACAAAGGCTCATTTTGACAAACATTTACTTTAAGGCACAACACCGTTTGTTTTACATTTTATCAGGTTGCATTACGTAAGATCTTGTACCGGATACAGAACATAAACCAAATGTGAAAACAATATATCTGTACTGAGAGAACACAGCTCTGAATGTTTCTTGTACAAAGTAAAGTCATTTATCTGAGGGGGGATCAAAAGAATTGCTGAAAAGAGATTTCCATTTTCTTGTTGAAACAATGTTTGTATACTGTTATTTGAATTAGTAGTCGCTGGATGTTTTATGTTCAGATGTGAAAATCAAAAACGTGGTTTGAATTGCATTTTCGCTTTTTTCTACAGCAGAATTGTTTGTTATATATGATATGGGTGATGTGACGTTTAAAAAAAGTGTGAATTTAAAAAAAGAGCAAGTGTATAAAAAGGACAAATCAGCATTGAATTGTCTTACAGTAGTTTTACGTCACTATCAAGCACTGTTTTTCTTTTTCTTTTTTTTCTTTTTTTGTAAATATTCTGACCACCACACACCTGAATCTGTGACGACCTGAAACGGTGCCATACTGCTGAGATACTGACAATGGAGAAAGTATTTTACTTTGCCGTCTGTGTAGCCACTGTACTGTTAACAAGGACAGAGGTGTTAATGTTGTAGACTGGACCCATGTCCTCTGACTTGACTGCTTGTTTCAAATGTATAAAGGTTTTTCTTCTTTTACCTTTGAAATAAAGGATTTCTCTAATCACATGGAGAAGTGTTGTCAAAATTCATCCAAACTTTTTAAAGTGTAGAGACTTGAGACAACATTTTAATCCAGATTTTATCATTTCGTTTTAATCATTTTATGATTACTTTATTGCCTGCCATTCAATTTTTTTTTTATTATATTGTTTACTTGTGATATTCTTGTTATTGAACTGGAAAGATGATCCAAAACTGTACTGATCTAATTCCTACTGTCATTTTAACTGTCAGAGTGAAACAGGGAAGTGTCACTTTGAGTCTCTAGAGGGCAGCAGTGAGGCTCGGTTGTGGTTAAAGAAGTCACAGTCCCTGTTTCTGCAAAGACACGCGTTGACGTATTGTTTTCCAAACAGGGGAGGACAGAAAGGGGGGACAATGAGACCGACTGCAGCCTGGGGGACATTGTCACAGACAGGCGGAGGCTGCAGACACATTTAGGAGAATAACCAAATGGTCTGAGTCCAAGTGAAGTCTGTGGAGAAAGAAACTAGTGCTGCAGCTGTCACCACAGTTGGTAACACTGTGGTTTCCATGGAGGGAAACAGAGCAGAGAAAAAAGGGGAAAGAAAGCCCTGAGATGAAGAACGAGAAGAACAGGCAGCATCCTGGTTGACATATAATTCAACAATGACAGTGTTCCATCTGTCCACTGTCTTGTAGGTGAGACTATTTTTATGGCAAAACAGAAATAAAATATTCTGAGGTCACTGCATTTAGTCGTCAAATTTGGTTTATTTAAAATTTGATATGGAGTATGCAAGGGATAATAATAATAATAATAATAATAATAATAATATAATGCTGCTTTACTGAACCGTGAGTTGTTTCTGGAAGTTCTTGACTGACAGTCACACAGAGGTGTGACGTCAGTGGTAACAAACACGTGGGTAGATCAACAAGGCAGAACATGGAGACATGCAGAGAGCAGGAGTATGGAGCGTTTAATGCTTGAAGTACCGACATTGCTTTGAGTGTGACTCTGTAAAAAAAAAAAGAAAGAAGGTAAAAAACATTCGTGTCCGCTGTACACTCAAACTTCAATCTACAGCGAAGAATGACAGCTTAAATTTCAGCAGGCATCTAGCAGGTCGCCCTCAGGAATGTGACAGGAAGTCATTGAGAACCCACCGGACGGCC
>NC_024322.1:3895351-3899903 GCF_000523025.1 Cynoglossus semilaevis | reverse complement strand
CAGGAGTTAGTGCTGTTGAACAGACGAACGTTGTCCTGGTTATATTGTCGACGACATATTGCCCTTTTCCACCGTAAACTGAATTATTCCGGCGCGTTGTAGTCAGATTTAATAATATTCTGGAATATGCAAATAAGTTAACAGAAGACGTGCTTTATTTTAATAAAATATGGGAGAATGTGCTGATATAGGTTTAAATATTTTTTCCAAAATATAGAGCGGATTGTTACCGTTAAATTAGTCCGTCATAAAGAGTACATTCCAAATAGCTCCCACATATTGAAATTGTGCTGTAATAAATAACGTATAGGAAAATAAATCTCATTCTCAACACTATTTATACGCTAAAAGTACATAACTAGGCGGTTGAAGTGGGGCGAACACATTTTTGTTGATAAATGTAATTCAGTAGCCTACTTGTTTTAAATTGACACAGTTGTTGTGTTTTATTTGCCACTAGATGGCAGTACAGCAATACAGTTGTACGTGACACGGACCCTGGAGTTTCTATCCTTCATGCTGAGGAGGTGAGGCGTTGAGTGAGAGGAGGAGAAGCGACAGCCAAGGTCAGAGGGAAGAGCACACGTCATGTATGACACGGTTCCCCGTGGATTAGGACAAATATCTGAAGAATGTAGTCACACAAGGGGACATTCATATAGAAATAGATTATATAAATAGTGGAGGGCATTTTTGTACATCATTATCTACAACATCCATGACAGGGACATGTGTCCTCTTTCTACTTTAACCTAGTTAAGTAGGCTAACCTGGCATTTAAAGTATCTCTGCGTGTGTTACTGATTTGTCTATCTATCTACCAAACAAAAACAAAAACATGAAGTGCAGGCGTTAGAAATGAATTTGTCCATTTCTTGCAGCCACAACCTACAGCCATTCAGTTAAATGACATTGACACACAGTCAGTGCTGACAGTGATGCTCTGTCAGTGAAAACAAATTATATCCACATCACAGCTGAGGTAGCTCCCAAACCACATTCCATAGAGAAAAACAAGTCTGATGTGAAATGCTGCCTCTGCTGTTAACTTTATATCCATAAGATCAAGAAAAACAAAACAACAACAAAGGAATTCCAAAATAAAAGTCACAAAATAACAAATTTAAAGATAGATTTAAAGATTAACTGCAACCAAGTGCTTTTTTGTTGTCATTAAAACAATGCAAAATAAACAAATCCTCAATATATTGTAGCCTTGAGATGTATTTTGTTTCTTCATCTTAATGTTAAGTGTTGCTAAATGCTAAGATTAACTGAACTGGTGTTTTTTTTTTCATGTACTCATAACAAATAAACCAGACTAACACAAAAGCACGAGGTGATACACGTATTCATTTGAAATCCATTTGCAACCTTAACACTAGATGTCACTAAATCCTCCAGGAAGGACAGAAATAACCAGAGCTGCTGCTGCAGAAAAGGTACTTAAGCCAATTGTCTGGAGCCAAACTCCAATTATTTTGATCCATAGTAATGTGATCTTTTTCAAAGACCTCTTAAATTTTCCACAACTCCATAGTTAAGAAACCTGCAAATAAAGCCTCACGACAACAGTAACCTGCCCAGACGTTCATCATTTCAGAACAGTAGGTGAGATTGTTAATACGACTGAAAGAGGTTTGATTCAATGTGTGGTTTACATCGAGTTCCCAGGACATATTTTAGAAACAACAGCCAGTAACAGGCAAACAAAACTGATATTCAGGCAAAAACATAGAAGTATTGGGTTCATTATTTTGTATAATGCACAATGAGGTTAAGAATTGTTTGGGTACAGCACTATCCTGGTGAGCTGCCTGTATTACAATTACGCACATTCTAAATCTGATGTGGAGGTTTGTTTGTTTGTTGCTTTTTTTTGTTTGTTTTCTTTTTTTTAAGAAAACTAAATTTGAATACATAAATTTGTGTTAGTAGACACAAAAATCTACCAGGGTGACTTGATCTGTCTGAGTGTTAAGGAACTATGAAATAATGGGAGATGACTGGAACAGAATAATTCTACTTTATCAATTTAGAAAATTGATTTACAGTTTATTGATTGACATACTAAAAAATAATTAAAGAACCACGTTATACTTCTCTTTTCACACAGGGTCAACATCATTGACAAATATCGTAATATTACAACCTGCTAATTTATTATTATTTACAATCTTATTATTTACAATCTCGTGTGCAAAAGTTTAGGAATTATCATCCGTATAGCGAGGGAGATAGAGAGCAGGAGAAGGGGAGTGTGGGGGGCGGAGGGGTGTTCTGGGGGAGGTGAAGAAGGAGAGGGAGGGAGGTAGAGAGACCTAGGCGGACAACAGCAGCAGGAGCAGCAGCAGAGGGAGGTTGGACCGGGAACAATAGAGAGAAACGAAGCCAGCCCTGAAACAGCAAACAAACCGAGAGGGCGAAGAGACAAGAGAAAGAAAGAAAACAGTAGAGAGGAGGTGATGGAGGGAGAAGGAGGTGAAGGCAGATCATGTGAGGAATAAAAAACACGGGATTTTTGTCCTGATCGGAGGGGCTTTATCTCCCTTTTCCTCCCCTTTACCCCCATTTTTAAAGAGAAACCCCAGTCTTTCTTTGTCGCTGGATTGTATTGAACCGGGTTCCGGCATGAATCCTGCAGAAGCGGCCGAGGAGGCGCCCAGCGACCCGGACACTGATGCCTTCTACAAAACAGGTAGGGAAAAAACGCCAATTAAATAGCCGACACAAACAAACAGACAAACAAACAAAAACCGCATAACAAACTGCACCGAATGTCACCGCCTGGACGCGCAAAGTGAAGCCGAGCACGCAAACGTGCACGAAATCCACATTGACGCGGGTGCGCGTGATTTCAGTTTAATTGAAATCCCACGATCGAGCAAGAAAAGCTGGTTGTGTGCTAATATGAACAGGACGGTACATGTATTTTCAATGCAGTATTGTGTGTGTGTGTGTGTGTGTGTGTGTGTGTGTGTGAGTGTGAGATGAGCTCATGTGTCTGATGCTGAGTCTCCAAAATAAAAGACAAAGAATGACACAGGGAATCAGATCAACTCCCTAAAAAAAATCTGAAGAAATTCGTCCAATCGTGTTAGTGAAGAAGAACCATGATGATGATGATGTTTTGTTCCTGACTAAACGGTTTCAGATGGTCAGGAGGTTAGAGAAAGTGTGTCATGGTGGTGTGTGAGGTGTAATGGCAGAGTGGTGTTCCAGAGGAGGCTAGAGGAATCACAGAGGAATCGGGTCATCAGCTGGAAAAAACTCAGGAAAACTGATAAACGTGACTGCCTGTGTTTGTCACACAGAGCTTTAGCGGTGATTTGTGTATTTTTGTTTTTACAAACAAATGTCTTGTATAGGAAATGGACCTGGTCATGTAGTTGCAGATGTGGAACTCAGAAGTTCCCTCCTAAAGGCTACTTTCCTTGTTTTGATTCAGCGTTTTTTGCAGTAGTTTTAGATGTTCTAGTGTCTTTTTAGTCTAAAGGTTTCCTCGCAGCATAGACTTGTTTTCATTTGTTTGGACTCATGTCAGTAGGGCAGTAATTAGATAATTGACCTTTGACCCTCAGGTTTGAGTGGACTCGTGTAAATCAAATCAAAAGTGAGAGCTCTGCTGATTGGTCCCTAAGAACTAACAACCACCGACAGTGTGAAAACCTACACCTCGTGAGTTTATGTTGTCTCTATAAATTACATTACAAAAGTTCAGAAAATTAAAGTGTTCCGTCTCGATTCGCGGTTCTCCTTTAGCTCCCCCAGTACATTGCAGATTTGTTTGAATCCAATGTTGTTTTTGGCTTTAAAAATGTGGATTCCTGTTTTGAAATTGAGATAAGCGCATTTGTGAACAAGCGCTGGTAGCTTTGTTTTCCTAGAGCCAAGGTAAAACCTAGCATACTATTGGCTAATACAGTGCATACCTGGTGTACTATTGGCTCAATTTCGCGGTGGGTCTTGGAACGCAACTAGCGCGATAGGAGAGGGATCACTGTAATTGTAATTGAAATCCTACAATTAATTGTCTGCTAGTGTCATTTGTCTTATTGATTAGCGAGCTATAAAATGGGGTTTTGAATAGAGGTAGCTGATGAATGTTGACCGACATCAGATAGATACTGATACTCGTGATCGGTATTGATCTGATATTGGTCAACATTGTAGATCGAACATCGATAAAAGCCACGATAAAAGCCTGAGCCCAAATACTGTACTTAACTTTGCGGGACATGCAGTATACACTATCGCCTCAGCATCAAGGTATCGGAGTATTGGTATTGGTATTGGGTATGAAATCGTTGTATGGAGCCATCCTTAGTTTGGACCACACAGATATTTCTTGATGTACTATAAATCGGCTTGTATTCACTGCTATGGAGGACGACTATATCGCAATAATTGCAATTATCCCACCAATCCCAGCTGCAACTGAAAATCACCCCTCGTAACCGAATCGTCAATTAAATCAATCAATACTGTGACATTCATTAACCCACCAGCCCCTCCAAGCCCACTGCTTTGTCTGAAAATCACAAGTGCTCGA
>NC_024322.1:3875779-3895307 GCF_000523025.1 Cynoglossus semilaevis | reverse complement strand
CTGCTGGAAATAGTGTACTTGACGATTTCATCCATCGGTCAAACAGCAGAAGGTTTGCTGGCAGCTGCTGCTGATAAATAGAAAAATCAGTCATTCTTCCACTCCAGCTGCTGAAATGTAATGATTTGCTGCTTCTTCTCTGTCAGAATTGTTGTTAAGTGAATACCTTTGAGTTCTCGAACTCTCTGTTGGAATGTGATGAAGTATCCTGGATCCATGACAACCTGTGATGAGATCCGTTTCCTCTCATTTTGCAACAGGACGACATTTGGTTGCGGCCAAGCGTTTAAAGATGTGTCAAGTAATTCTTAAGGTGCGACCGTGGACAAACACAAACTAAAGGGTTAAAAGGCTAAATCAATATGGGTCTGCCTGGAGGGTCCTTCTGTGTCACGTTGGTATTTCCAATATGTGGAGTTAATTTAGTTAATGATTCTAGCAGTAAATCGGCTATGCTGTGTTGCCTATAAAACTGGCATCTAATATTTATTTTATCTGTTAAGGAAATTGGAAATGTTGCAATACAAAGAAATAAACAAAAGAAAACACTAAAATTAATTCCACAGGATTGGAAATGTTGCAATACAAAGAAAACACTAAAATTAATTCCACAGAATTTTAGTTTGGGTTTTTTTTGAATAATTTTGTTTATTAAATGGTACAGTGGAAGTTTACCCAATATGTCAAAGTTAGTCAATAAAAATGAATGACTTATTGATAAATATATATATAAAAAAACAAAAATCCATCTGAAGATTAAGCTTAGACAAAAATAATTAAATGAATAAATAAAAAGAAATATTAGCCCCTACGATATGAAAATAAAGCTTAGAATCACTCGCTGCTTGTTTCTCTATGTTCTTGTAAAGGTCACCATAGTGATTTGGCCCCTGGTCGCTCTTCCTGATGCAGCCCATCCTGGGAATGGCGACGTGTAGCAATTTGACCTGGAACCTTAGAACCAGGAATCCTTAGAAGGAAAAAAACCAACATATATCTACAAAAAATCAGAATAATGAATAATCAACAGTATAAAGTATAACATATGGCCAGCCAAAATGATAACTTCAAGTAAAAAACTTAAAAAGCCCAACCTTGAAAGTGCTTGAAAAGTCTGGTATTGTAAAAATAACCTAAAATTTTTTTAAATTAAATTCTTAAATTCTTAAAAAATAAAACATTCACATCACCTAGACAGCTAGACTAAAGAGACTCTGTTCCCAGTGTGATTTCCTCAGAGTGTTGAGGAATCAAAAAATAATGGAAGATGACAGGACTAATGCAATAGTACTTTATCAATTTAGAAAATTGGTTTACATTGGCGGCTTTTCTTTTATAGACAAACTGTAACACACACGTACGCACAGTGTGCAGCAGTGCCCGAGGGGGACACGCCCTAATTCTCCCAGGCTCTCTGTGTGAGTCAGTGTAATTCAGTCCCATAACTTTATTATGAAGAGTCCTAGCCGAGACGGTTTATTAAATCAGACACACACTTAACACTCTCCTCTCTGTCAGACTCTGTCAAGTGTATTGTCTCGGGTAACAGTCCACGGCATGTGATCTTCTGCGTTTCCTTTCCCATCATATAACGTGACTGACCGTTGGAACGTCTCCAGTGAGTGGATATGAAAGTCTCAAAATGGTTGACTCATCCGAACATCGGTGAGTCACCGCGCTGGAAAATAATCAAGGCGGAATCACTGGAATCTGGACAAAGTGATAAAAGAAGAGTGAAGTCAAGTATGATTAATCGCAAACGGCTTTCTTGTCATTGCATCTTGAGAAAAGTCCACTGGCCTCGCAGTGATGTCATCAAACCAAAAATATCGGTTACAAATAATTATTTCACATTCACTTCAAAACAATTTTTAGGTCACATCATCTGGGCAAAACCCAGGCATTGCGTTTTTTATCGTTTTTTCCTCTGATAATGATTCTTACCAATATTACGTAGTTAAGCTAATATCGGCTGACAATATCGATTGGCCAATATTATTGGACATCCCTATAGGCAATTTCATATGTCGTTTTTTTTGTCTCAGTGCTAATTGTTGTGATGATGGTCATGTTTCCGGTCAGATATATTCCAATTTTGTTCCCATGTGATGATACAGCCTAGTGGTGGCAACAGGGAAGATCATGCAATGATTATGTTGGAAATGAATAATGTATGTGCAGTCAGAGTGACCGATGGGTTCAAGGTAGAAAATGGGACATACATCAGGAATCATCTTTCGACCACATGTTAGCTGTTTTGGCCGAGCAGTTTGGAGAAATATTTTGGATGGTCGACGGGATCCAGAGGTTGGTGACTGATGTAGGACAGACCACGGAAAAAAGTATAGCATGAAAAATCAGCAGTTCATTCACTGTGCAGCTAGAAACTGAAAAAACGAGGTGGTGGTGACTGTAGTTTGTGTCCATCAACAGTCTGTTAGCAGCTGGTTGAATACGCCGCTCCTGGATGATAGCTGTAATGTTGACTGCTTCACTCTATTATCTGTGTGCGTGTGTGTGAAAGAAACGTGATATAGGATAAGTGAGTCCCACAGGAAGCACGGTGGTGAGGTGGTTAGCTCCGGTGCCTTAATTCAAGAAAGATATGCATGATGGGATTCTTCACTGTAGATGAGACACTTTAAGAATGGGATTATAAGCATTAGGAGGGATTGACGCCACGGGTGAAAAGCTGCTCTGCGTCGTCTAGGATTTGGTTTCACTTTCTCGTAGGTTGAGCGCAAGGAAATTAATGATTTTTGTAATTTATTTTTGTCAACTGGTTCTTTGCTCTGTGGAGTTCCAGGAGTTCCATAAAGAGTCGTTTCTGGCATCTAGACAAAGAGAAACATCTCCACACCTGGTGTGCCGTGAAAACAGAAAGCAAATTTCTTGCAGCTTTGGAAACGGGGCCCGCGTTTGAAGCTGCGCTGTGATCGTTATGCGTCCCACGATGTGCTCAGTTGTGCGGGGTGAATGTTTAATCTCTGTTGTTTTGTAGTTTTTCTCTGAGGGTAATTTGTTTTAAAATTCCTTTGAAATGAAGGCCCGAGTGGAGTAGGGTGTGCTGCTTCATTAAAATGCATTGCTGTGTCTGAAGACATCACCTTCATGTCTCTCTGACGGACGACATCAGAGGTGCCAATACGGGTACGCACGTTTGAGGAGCCAATCATGAATCGCTTTGCATTTTTCTGACGGCTTCAGTGTCGTGATGACACGTAAACCTTCAGCAGCAGCTCCTTCTCTTCTTCGGCCTCACTTCAGAGAAGGCAGTCGGACACTGGAATCAGGCAGGAGATGAGCAGCTTTATGCCTTGGTGCTGCACTTTTCTTAGCTCCATCTCAGCCAATCAACAAAGATCAGCCTCATACTCAAAATTGAAAGTTCTCAGTTCAGACTCTAAATACCCCCGTTGGTTTTCATTAAAAAAAGTGATGTCTTGGCTATGCTAAAAGCTAATCCCAGTGGACATGTACTGTACAACAGCAGCAAATCTAAGAAGTATCACATCTTTCCTTGATTTACCACCTGTCACATATTAATGCCTCTGTGCCTGCGCAAATAGACATAGATCTTCACCTCCGTCTGTTCTGGAAGAAGAAGGACGAAACCAAACCCAGAGGTTAACTGACGTAGTGAGTTCAAAGAGTGCACTGAAGTCTTTAAACTCTGCAGAGAGCTCCAGGAGAGAGAGGACATTTAGCCCAGCGCTGAAACCTGATCGGTCAGATTATGAACTTATTTCTGCTCACAGCAGCACACAATTATGTCTTTTTCATTACTGGCTCCTGTACGGCTGCGTTCAGAAACGACTCTATGTCTTACCTCTGATCTGAATCTTTAAAAACAATGTCTTTCTTTCAATATCATTTGACATTGATGAGCAGCAGCATAAAGAAAACACAGAACGACGGGAAGGCTGATTGATTTCTGTCAGCAGCAGTCAAAGAAGGCTCTGCCTTCACTTTTATTCTAATCAGAGCTGATTCATTCCACTCATCAATCTCTTAGGAAGCGAAAAAGCCGAGGATAAAAGTGTCTGATCTTCATGAAGTATTTTGGATTTTTGCCTTCATGTAAATGTACTGCTTGGGTTTCTACACCTACATTAGTGATGAGTGCTACCAGAATATTTGATTTGATACGATACCAATTACTTTTAGCATTTTTTACTGATATTGATTTTTTTGTGTGATTTATTTATTTATTTATTTTTAACCCAGTAAAACATGACTTAACTGTCCATTAACAACCTTTGACTTGTTCACATGGAGGCGCTGCTCTCTTCTGGTCAGTGGTCATGTGACATGAATGGATCAGTTCAATTTGCAGAAGTAAGTCACACTAAAAGATGTGGAAGTGACATGTGGGTTTTTTTCATTATTTAATTAGTATAATACTTTATGAGTGTAATCGATACTCAGTATATGTCACATGAGTACTGATACATCAATACCATGGACTCAAGACTCCCATTACTATGTAACATATAAAATGCTACATAGGTAATGGTATTATATCAACACATGTCATAATCTGCTTTAAGTCAGACTGACTTTACATTTTAGAGTGGCCATTATTCTCCTTTTTTTTCTGCCAACTTTGCTCATATACTGTACCAGGGTGTCAAATAGAAATACCGGCTGGGGAATGAGCCAACGTCTCCACACGTGATGGACGTGCGGAAGCAGATAAACTGAAGAGTTCCAGCTCTTGTCGCTTTTTGAAAGCACCCTCGCACAGGAAAAGTGCAGGCGGCAATGTTACGCTAATCATACCCGGTTATAAATAGGATCCTAATTCATCAGACAAGAAACAGGAAGTAACCTACATGTACTCTGGTGCAATCAGAGGACAGCGTCTGAGTGTTTGTCAGCAGTCTGACGCCAGCTGCCTGCTGCTCCTGTTGAGCTACGCCATCCTTGAGTCACTCGGTCTCATACCGCATTTTATCGCTGGACTCAAAATGATTATGTCACGGTGGTTGAGAAACAGGTGAAGGACAGCAGCTCCTCTGCCCCCGTGGCATGCTGGGAGATTATTGAGTGGCGGAAAGCAGAGTGTGGAAAGCAGAGTGTGCTTGACCTTGAAGTGATAAAGGCGGCATCAATTTTCCCTGCTGGTCGTTGTAAATTTTCGCATTAAAATCCAATCACAGCGACATAACGTCTACTCCAAAGTAAGAGGTTAATTTTCCCCGCTCTGTTGTTGTTTACTGTGTACAGCTGTGTGTACTCACGACACCGAATCGCAGCGTGCGATCTCCGTGCGCCAGCAGCAAATGCCTGAACAGGTGATTAGAATTTATTTTCTCAGCTGGGAAGCTACGAGAAAGCAGTTATTCCATCTGTCCGTCTTTTGTCAATATTAAGACAAACAGGAAATGCCAAGAACGTAAACTCCTGGCTAACTCGTCTGCTGTCATACTGCAGTCAGGATGACGGTGCAGGTTTGGGCTTTGTGTGCTACTTGGCTTCAAAGATGGTGGAAAGACAGCAGGAAGTTGTCATCTTAATGACAGGTCCTGTGTGTTCCTGAGGTCAGATTAGTTCTTCCTTTTTTGAACTAAACGGAAAAAATAGGATACTTTTTAAGTCACAGGCTGTTATACGCACACACTGGGGCCACTGCATTCGACTTTGTCTAAACTTTACTTTAGACTCTGTACTATAGACCAGGGGTGTCAAACATGTAGCCTGTGGGTTAAAACCGGCCCATTCGGGGTTTCAGTCTGGTCCGCTTGATGAATTTTGAAAATAAAAAAGTATCACTTCATGTTTAGGAAAAGTTCTATTTCACAAATTTTACTTTTTTAAATTAAAAAACAAATTGGGAAAAGACAGACTTTTGGTTTGCGATTTACCAGTAGATCACAAACAGAGTGCTGTTAGATCATGAGCAATTTAAAGGAAAACCAAACGTATATATTCTGTACTATTAAAGGTTTGTCATATGGTACCATCAGCACCTCAATCTATAATGTATATATGAGGTATGTTTGGTTTATATTAGTAAATATATATATTCAAAGTTTTTAATGTTATGTGTTAAGGCTAATGTTAAGCTCCTGCGGGCCACATAAAATGACATGGTGGCCCCCAGACCCTAAGTTTGGCAAATGTTTTCCACATTATCTATAGTTACTTCACTTCATCACTGTTAGGATTTGCTACAGTCCTCCCGCAACCCTGAAAAGAAGATTTTATTCATTTATTTTTTACTATTTTAACCAAAATGTTTTCCTGGAAAATGGGATTTGTTTTCACAAAATGAGTATTACTTTCTCATGAAAATGATGGAAAATGACAGATTTGAGCCATTTTTTTTTAGATAAAAATAGGTCTTTTTTTTTTTTTACAGACAGCCAACACTTTTCACTTTAACTATTTGGATTTATTTTTGCTGTGGGATGGCTGCATCATTTTTTTTATATGGCCAGAGAGAGAATTACAGTGTAATTGATTCTTAGTTCTCCTTAGAGTTTACACCAAATATCTATCAGATGACATTAGTTACGTTTAGGTTGACTTTTTTTGACACAATAATTGATCGATAATCCTCCAAAAATAACTTCCACTCCCTCAAGAATGTGTGTCCAGAGCGCTTTGTAGTGAGACTGACACAAGTTGGGACACAGTTTGTCCTTTTTCCAGCTGGGTTTCCAAACCACGAACCTTGTTGCGAGTTCGTCGGATTTATTTTATCGGTAACGTGATGACGTCGTCAGCAGCTGTTTATGAACAAATAACTGCAAGTGTAATGCAAACCACCATGCAATTCTTTTATGATGACAATGATGATGATGATGATGATGCAGATGGTGTCTGATTAACATCATTACAGACTAATGCTAATCTTAAACCCTAAATAAGTTACGCCTAACCGATATTTGTTGGCTTAAATGAACCAACAGTTACTCAGTAATCAATACTGTGATTATTGGTTAAGGAGTTTGAATCTTTGTCACCTGACGTGTGTTCATTTCCATCCGCACTAAATTCTACTTCGGTTTCAGGATACACATTAAGATTTTTTTTTGGTTTACAATCCCAAAATTGTCGATTTTGTCACTTCACAGAGTCACTCTCCTTTCTCTGCCTCGTCCTCCCCTGTCATACGTTTTACTTGGATATGCCAGAATTGTGACTTGATTTCCAGAAGGAAAAAGCAGTTGAGATGAAAGTGGGGGAGTGAATGACGGGCCTCCCCTTTCATGTGGTCTGGAGCCGAGGGGCAGCTGTGGCTCAGGAGATAGAGTGGGTCGTTCCACTGATCGTAAAGCCCTCGGCTGAAATCCCTTCCCTGCAGTCCACATTTTCAAAGCGCCCTTGGGCAAAAAAGTCCCAAATTACCCCTGATTTGCTATTTACTTTGATGGCGCTGCACATCCAACGTGGCCGATGTGAACGTGAATCCTCGCCTAAATTGCTTTCTGGACTTTGGATTTTAGTGGAACCATACCACGGAGTGTGACATACTGCACTATAAGGTTACACAATCAGCCCAAAGGCACATGTTTCATTTGGAGCGCGGACCAAGTCCCTGAAGTAAGATTTAATTGCACCTTCAGACGAGGTCTCATTTCACTCTCACTAGACCTCATTTTACCCTGAAAACAAACATCATCATCGCACTAGGATAGGAAGGAGCGCGGACCTTACTTCACCTCCAGGAGAAGAAACATGCAACCTTGGAACAGTGTGTAGAGCAGAGCACAGGTCTGTCGCTGACAGGAAGCAATTAAAACATTCTTACAGATACTTCTTGTGTGTGTGTGTGTGTGTGTGTGAGGGGATAATGTTGGTATGCGTACAGTATGTCTGTGCCTCAGAGTGGTCTGGGAGCAGAGACGTTTAAAGGATAAGTGACCAGTAATCCAGTCATTCACTCTTGTATACACACACACACACTCAGAAGACTTTCCTCCAGTCCTAGAGGCAGATTAGGCTACGCTACAAACACCGGGGAATACAAAGAAGATGAAGAAGTTTTTTTTACTGTTGTTCACAGTCGCAATATTGAATACAGATGCACTGATCCAAATTTTGATACCTGATAATGATATTTGGTCCAAATTACAGTGTAAATGCTAGACCTAATCCATAGGGTGTTGTGCAGAGAGAATTAAAAACAAGCTAGCTTAGACTAATGTTACTGCACCAGCACAACAAGCAAAAACCTTTGCTTACGGGTGTAGTTATCCTGAATACCAGCTCAACCTGTAAACCTGTATCGTGAATCTGTGCACGGGGAGACCTTAAAGGTCCAAGGGTATTTAGAATATGAAATAGTCCTAACACTAAACATCGGAGATTGTTTACTGGAAGTTTTTGGTCATTGATTATTTTTTTTTATTTGAATACCACCAGCAGGGCAAGAGGTTTGAAAAAAAATACAAAATTAGTTTCAAACTTATAGAGAAGCTGTGGTGAGATATGGTGGCTAGGAAAGAACTGGGAAGCGGTGGAAAAGTATTTGAAGGTGGTGCAAGAACCATATAAGGACATTAAAAAGTATTGATTTGATTGTCACGATTGGGTCCATTGTGTGGCCGGAACGACATCAACAATCCGTTTCAAACTATTGACACAGATATAAAGGTTGACAAGTGAGGTCAGAAACAAGGCTCTGTTGACTCTGTGAAGTTTGTCGAATTCAGAACAAGGAAAGAACGGAAGTTAGTTTGAGCACTATTAAGACAAACAGAATGAAAGCAGCAGGAACTGAAGAAGACAACCTAAAGTCGAAGACTTGCTTCTTGGACTTCGTGCCTGCCACACCCTTTTAATATCCCGTATTAAGGCCTCATAAAATCCATACGGTGCATGGCAGACACATAGCAGCATCATGGGGGAATTATGTGTCATTAAAGCGTAATTAACTCTTAATGCCACTGCTACATCCATAAAGTCCTCCTGGGTCTCATTCAGGTCAGAGCCGTGAGTTTAATCAAACCTTTAACTATCGCACGAAATAATTGCGAACATATTTTAATGCCATAAAAATGCTACGCGATATATCCACAACAACCCTGCCAACGTCGCCACACTTTTATCATCCACGTCTGGCTGATGTTTAAACTCCAGCCATAGGAGGCTCATTGTTTGGGTTGCAAAGAAGGACATAAAAAAAAAAAACATTTTATGGATTTTGTTTAATGGCTCGCTGATGGGCAGACTTCCTCCCAGCACTGTCCGCAAGGGCCTTGGACATTGAATTTAAATATTTTATTTTATTCATGTTTATTTAATTATTTATGTTTCAGAACATTTATGTACCTTGTAGATCTAGTGATCTTTTCTCCTCTAGGCAGTTAAAGTTAAGGTTGATCAGGCACTGACAGTGACCTAAGTACTAAACAGTACAGTGATCTCTTTCCTATCATGGTAGTTGCGTTCCAAGAGCCACAGAGAAATGGGAAAAATCACGAAGTAGATGCAAGATAGTTATTATATTATTTCCGTATATATATATCCTTTTTTATATATCCTGATACTTCTCAATATTAATGGCTTCCTCAATTTTTTGAGGACCTGCTTTTTATCGCTGCAGAAATGCAGCCTCAAATCCAGTAACGAATTAAGGTATTGGTGATATACAAAACAACAAATGGCTAACAGATCATTTACTAACTGATCCGATGAAGGATATGCTAAGTTAGTGCTTTGTAAAGAGCAGTTGCTGACGACTTTTTGAAAAGTCAAGTGAATCAGGGTGAATAGACAGGATGGCAGCACAGATTTATATGGCCCTCCATATGTTTGTTTGGTTTTTTTCCTCCCTTGTGCATTCTGTTCCTTTAAGTGAAGCCCAAGGCCTGAGTCATGGTGAGGTAAACTGAGAGGGAGGAGCTACGCATCAATAATTGAAAAGTGAGAGAGAGATCCAAAGAGTGTGTCTTCTGAATGTCTCTCACCCCTGCTGTCATTAGGAACAATAAGATGCTGAAGCTGAAGACTGAGGCAGGGATTCCCTCCCTCACTCCCTCCCTCCCTCTCTCTGTCGCTCTCTGCCTTTGTCTGCAGCTAACACACACAGCAAGTGACAAGAACAGTAGCAGATGGGTGTGTAGAATGAGAAGTGTGTGTGTGTGTGTGTGCGGGGGGGGCGGGGGGGGTGACAGACAGGAACAGAGAGGAGAGAGCAAAAAGGGAGGCCATGGAGAAACAGCTTAAGTGGATTAAACCTTATTACCCACCAGGGAACAAATGAAACGAAGGGGGAGAGACAAAGACAGGGTGGGGGAGAGACGGGGGAGAGAGGGAGATAAAAGAGTACTAAATAGATAAATACAAAGAAAGGATTTCCTCTCCTCCTTCAACTTCTTTTGTTTCCTTCTTCCTTTAACTGCCTCCTCGTCCTGCAGACAGCTGCGGCCGTATGTTGTGTACATGGTGTGTGTGTGTGTGTGTGTTATTGTGTGTTGGTGTAATGAGCGACGCTTTGATCAGTTTTTGATCACATACAGCAGATATTTTACAGATGTGAGGAGTGTGTGTGTTTCTCTGTGCCTATTGGTCCTGGCTAACAGACACTGATGGTATTGACTGTTGTGGGCAGGTGTCTGTCTTTGTCTCTGTGCATGTGTGTGTGTGTGAGAGGGAGAGAGAGAGAGAGACAGACAGACACACACAGAAAGCTTATATCCTGATTGTTAGAAATCCTGATTGTTAGAAAAGCTGTTAAAAGCCACACATTAATAATCAATATAATTAACAGTGAGAGATTTAATTTTTTTTTATCTGCTGCAGCTAACATTACATTTCCATCTCACTGTTTTTTTTTTCTTTTCTTTTTTTTTTATCAATTCTATCAGGGTAACAATTTGGTTACTCAGGTGGGTCGCAAGAGGTATTTTTTGGGGTCGTCTCACATCATGTTTCCCAGGAGTTTATGAATAATGTCTATTGACTTGGGTCCTGAAGGTTTGTGACTTTTAAAATACGAGTCCCCAGAAAAATAGCTGCAACTGCGGACTAACAATACCAAGGGTGTGGACTGCTGGGTTGTGGATTCTAGTTCCCATATATGATGGGCAACACACATGAAGTAACATATATGTCAGAAAAGTTCTTGGTTTGAGTATTCAAAGCCATGCCATCCCTTTACTGTCACTACACAGTCAGCTGTTTGAAATGACTAGGGATACTGGAATTCAAAATGAAAGTGAACTACTTGTCACTGTGACACAGCTCACCACTGCACCCAACGAAATGTGACCTCTGCTTTTAACCCATCACCAAAGTGAACGGGGGGGAGGGGGAGGGGGGCAGCTCAAGCGCCCAGGGTGGATTGTGTGCAGACGGTGCCATGCTCAGTAATTTGGTAGCTTGTGGAGTCGAACCTGAAACCTTCCTGACCCAAGTCCACTTCCTTAACCACCAAGCCCCCGAGTCTTCCTTAAGAGCATCAACATGCTTGACCGTGAGTAATTACTCGCGATCCTCAAGCACACTGTGTCTCTGTGTGTTGGAAGCTGACAGAAACGACTCCCCTGTGACGGGCTGAGCTGTCAGACAGCAGATAAGAGCGCTGAGAGTGACTCACTCAGACCTTTACGCTCTCTTCTCTCGCTTCTTCTCCTATTGATTCTTTTTTTTCCCTCCTCTTAAGGCCCAACAACCACACAGACTTGGTTTTGTCCCTGTTGTTGTAAGGTTGTTTGTGCCGAAACAATTTTCACTTAATTGATTGGTCGATGGAGAGAAAACAACAGATTGGCCTATTGATTTATCATTTCAATTAATGCCCTTCAACTGTAGCTTTTCCCGTTTTAGTATTTCCTTCCGTTCTCCGGTTTTCCCGTCCGTATTCCCACCCCGATAATGAAAACACAGTCCTCTTGATCCACAACGGTCTCGTGTCTAGTTGCCATTTTCACGTCTTTCCCAGCAAATTGTAAATAGTTTGTCACTTCGGTTTGGTCTGTGTTTTACTACCTTCCCTCCATCAGTTTGTTGCACTCAGTAATTTGCCTCTCTGTAATACACAGCAGTAAAAAGACTTTATTGGCCTTTCCTCAGTAAACAAGGAAACGACTGTGTGTTTACATATGGATGTGTAGGGGTAGCGAAGGGTTAGCTCTATTAAAAGCATGTGTTCTTGGAACTATCACCAGAGTGATTAGAGTTCTGGTCTGTTACAGGTCTGTGGATGTTAGTGGTCACATGCAGGAATCATCAGTGGACATTGGCTGATTTCATCTTAGGTAGAATTTCTTGGGTATACAAGCAGTTGTACCTTCAAAGATTTGAAATGTTGAATTCTAAGGTTCAGGATACGATTTTGGATCCCGGCACAATCGCTCCGATTCAGTCTTGCATTTGGACGGATCAGCAGTATTGGGGCAGGAAGCCATGTCTCTCTGTAACATTTTTTTCCCAGTCACCCCTGCTCAGTGCTACGCAATCACAGCAATGGTAGATGCCAGGATGGTCGTGCTAGTGAGGCTACTACGGCTATTTGGTGTGCTACAACTCATTATTCCACATTTGCAGCTCCATATTGTAACATTGTTAGTATGTTAGAACGGGTGGCACAGCGCCACACACTGGCCTGGCATATGTACTACAGGGACCGGAGTAGTTCTTAGCGGCTCTGTTTAAACACAGACCTGAGCACTCTTCATGCAGTATCGCAACTGTGTAGAAAAGGCCTAAGTTAACTGTGTGCCCACACTCGTCCAAGCAAGACATTTATCTGCAGCCTCACATTGTGTGTCAGCGTTTGTGTGTCAGCCCTGTCTCCAACGATAGAGAGGTTGTATTTAAGAAGTGTCAGTAATCTGTTTCCTCCACTTCATTCTTTAGGAACCACCATCATGGCTAGCTTCAGGTTCAGGTTCAAGTTCAGTTGCTCTTTTTTAGGGTTTCTTTAACAGAGATCACTTAGTGATCTTTGGTACATTCTCTGTCGAGGGACTCATTAGCACAAAGCTAGGTTCCAACCTCGCCCTTCGGGATGAAAGATTATTCCCAGGCTTTCCAAAGCTCAGTGAATCATTTACCTAATCTTCCTGAGACTTTAAATGCACTGAAACCATTGAGAGCAATTTCAACGAGTTCAACAAACTTGTTGCTAGTTTTTCGGTTCGCTCTGAGACGAGCATTGTCCCAGAATGTGTCTTAAGGACAAACCCTCATCTAAGAGTGACAGTACAATTGCAAAGAAAAGAAGAAGTTGTGACTGATGTGGTCTTGGAGTCTGAGACAAGTCCCATCCAAAGACATTATCCTTCCAGTATGGTAATACTGGTGAGTAACAGTACACAGAGTCAGAGCTAAGCCGCACCATTATGATGAAGACATGGCGACCACCAGAAGGGAACCACTGACTGATTGATGACTCGACTGACTCACAGGTCGACTGTTTTACTGATGTATAACTTTCTCTCCGGCCGCTGGCACCCAGCTGGCTCAGTGAAGTCAACGTGTAGCTTGGAGGTCCATTAACCTAGCGGGTTCTTCCTGGTTTACTGCTGGATTATTGTCCTTAGTTTAACTCTAGTGTAAGCCTGTAGGGCTTTGAGACATCTCAGGCGTATGAAGATGGAGTACACTGTGGTTTTGGGTCTGACTCACACAACTTTGTGTGTGTGTGTGTGTGTGTGTGTGTGCAAAAAAAACAAGGTCAGGGACTGCTGGCCTCACATCCAGTGTAACCACAAGTAGTTCTCTGCAGGAGAGTCACCCAGACTGCAAGTTGTATGCCGAGCGAAATCTTGAATTTCATTCATTTTCAGAGTTCTGTTCATAGTTTCCATCCGTGGATGAATGGAGAAATGAAGCAGCTGGATCCGATTCAGGAACCTCTTCCTCCAACCTTTTTGTTCTACGTGCTTCTTTTACAAAAGACGTTTCTTTGCGTAAACGTCTTTATTCACGTCTCAGTTCTTCCTCCTTGCTTCGGTGGAACGTCTGCCTTTCTCCTGATCTCCTTTTTAATCTGTCTTTCTTTGAACCCAGCACTAATTAAAGCTCATTGGTTGAAGAGACAGGAACTTTTTTTTTGGTCAGGCTGTAATTGAGCGAACCAAACCTGGCTTACAGGAGGATATTAATAGAATTGTAAAAAAAAAAAAAAAAAACAAGGTTAAAAAAGACGGTCAACGTTCGCCATTTCAAATCAAAACTATGTTCTGATCTTCAAGGTTTCGCAAATACATTTTGACACTCTGTAGTTCCATCGCTTCTCTCTGCATTATGTTCATTCATCAGACTAAGTTATGTAGTTAAAACATGGATGGGAAGAGTCGGCGTGTGTGTCATTCTTCCGGCCGACAGCACTGTGTGATTATGTGCCATATTATCTGTTTGATTTGTGTTCCAATGCCTGGAATCTCGCTCCATCAAATGCAGCAATAAACGAGGCTGTACCACCGCCGAAACCACTTTTCATGACCTTTGCATGCGTTTGTGAACCAACATGTATTTATTGAAAGTTTGATTACATCACTGGGATGCTGACACTAATCATTTTTAAGACCCAAAACAGCGACCTCATAGGCTGCCCTCTGGGCCAAATGTATTTTTGTATTGGATCGAGCTGTGAAAGCAGAGGCCTGTAAGTATTTACGCTGCTGCAAAATTTAAAAAATATCACCGGGTAATTCAACAGGGACATGGACATTAAATGGGATCAGCGGACAAGCCTGCAAGGCTACAGGCTAACCTTTAACACTACAAGTGCTGCCAGCTGAATATTTATAGGCATTTGCCAAATATGGGAATGCAGTGTCTGTCATTGACCTGATGTCCTCCTTATTACTTCCATTTGATGTGACTTGATCAGCATGTATGCTTCCTAGTTTTCTATATTATACCAAGAAAAAAAAAAATTCCGAGGGTGAGCTTCTCCAAAACAGAACAAAAGCCTAAAATTATGCAACAAAATCAAATCATATGTGTTGAGCGACCAGACACCGGTCAAAGGCTAATGTTGGTGATAACAGGCCGCTACAGATCACAGTGTGGTCGATCGGCCTATCACTAATTAGAACAAAAAGCCAAATACATATTTTCTTGTAGATGGTAGAAATCATACACAATGTCCTAGCACATGCATGGGCAAACTGCGACCCAGGGGCCAAATGCGGCCCGTTTGGCAATACAAACGTTTCCCCAATGTTTTGTAGTTATGTCGCTATCTCCCATAAATTGATTAAGAAAGTCTGATGTCATAGAAAATGATTTTAGCATTTTAGCCATTATGCATGACTTTTATATGTCATTAATCCTAGTCCACAGGAACGCTGCATCTATCTTTTCCTGACCGTCTCGTCATCAAACTTTAGGACCCACTGTGGCCCAGGCCCGTCCTAGCCCTACTTCGTTTCGTAGTTATGTCGTAGTTATCTCCTATAAATTGATTAAGAAAGTCTTGTTCTATCTCGTTCTGTCGTACAATGAAACAAATTTTGCACGGAAACGCTGCTTGACGGGCGGAGTGGAAGAATATGTTGTCACATAGGGTTACACGCAAAAGTTGTTTATATTTGAGGGTTGTATGCCATAGATAGCGTTGTTTTTTGGGGAACTTTTTGCCCTTCATTATGGCTCCCAGGCAAAGTCAGACTCTTTATGATGTTATTATGTATTTGAGTTCCGACTTAGTAAAAATCGAGTTACGTAGAGCAGTAGGAACAGAATTCCGAATCAACTCGAGGACTCCCCGTATTAATATAGACAGTTAATACAATCCCCAATGTATGGATGCCCTAATTGAAGTTCTGTGATCGTTGACCAGTTAATTTTATTCCCCATTTATAACACATTTTTCACTCATGTAATCAAAGATGCTAATGACGACAGTCTGTGATATGGGTCACAGCTTCGAGGTGTGATTGCTTCTACAGGGAATGTGGCGCCTCTAAGTACCACACTGTCACCAGCCTCTTCGCACATAATAACACGCACACACATACACACACACGCATTCCATGTCTGACCACGCCGTCTAACTTTTTCCTCTGCACCAACAGCTGCTGTCTGGAGAATGAAAGCTGATCCAGAGAGAGAGAGAGAGAGAGAGAGAGAGAGAGAGAGTGAGATAGAGAGTGATAGAGGGAGGCGAGGAGGGAGAGCGCGAGCTTCATCTGATATCTGAAACACGTGTTCCATGTTTTAACATTTGGTTCCTCTCTGTCTTTCGCTCCGTGTTTCCTCGAGGGCGGCACCTCCGGCTTCCTTTTGACATCTGTCCTCGTTGGTTGATCACCGTCGTGTGTGTGTCGAGATGTGTATACAGGAAATGAAGGGTCTCTGAGTCAAAGGTCTCACATTCCAGCAGGTTTTTTTTACAAAATCTGCGTTTACCTAAAACTCGTTCCACAGATGCCGTTTAAGGTGAGAGCATCGGACAGACGTTTTATGACCCCCCCTTTTTTTTATTTAGGACTTCTTGAAATATTATTAAAATATTTGTGACAGGTTTTACAAGCAGATGGAAGTTACATTGAAATGAAATCCATTAATGACACGAGAAATCTCCACAGCAGTTTTACATATTACAGCTGCAGATATCAGTCCTCCGGTGTGAAATCATTTAGCATGACATTGCTAGTTTAGCATACAGTAGAACTCGCAGAACACAATTCCTTCTGTTGTCAGAATCTTGTTGTTTTGTCATGGTGGAATTTTTGGTTCGATTTTTTTTTTTTTGTAGTTCTGGTACTGCGTTTGTGTATTGTCACTGACACATGCACAGGCACAGAGGCATTATAGCAGATAATCAGGAAAACATGTCTAATTCAGCTTCCAGGACCCAAATTATTGTTCTTACAAAAAACTATTAATCATTGGTGTTAAAGCAACAGCAGAGTGAGAATGAGTTTTGTAATATTCCAGAACCTAAGACAAATGCTGTAGTTAGATGGGTCAAACTCTGGCCCGGGGGCCAAATCTGGCCCGCGGTGTTATTATATTTGGCCCACAACGTCATATCAAATGTGTACTAGAGTCCAATGTCCTAATGACCAAAATATTAGTAAATGTGAATGACTTACATTAAGCCTTTCTAGTCCTGATGACCACCTAAAGAACCTTCTGCTGTAAATGTGTTTGACTTAAATGTCTTATCCCTGGGGCTCCTTCTGCCCTAAATTTCCGGGGGTATTGCAAGCAGTTGCTCAAGATTAAAGGCACTTCTTAAATAAGTGGTGACTGATGTCTGAAGAAAATAGTTCTGCAAACATCTCACATGGCCACGTGGTCAGAAGAACAGGGTTGTTCTAGGAGGGTTGCCGTTTTAATTGGCTGTTGCTTTTTTCCAAAGTCTTGCTGTTTTGCAGCGTAAGCATTTAGATGTTGTTGTTAAACTATATATGTGTGTGTAATTATTGTTTCTTTAAGCTTCAGGAACCTATGTTTTCTCATGCACTTTTTTTTTGCATCGTGCATCAGGAGTCCGCTAAACTCGAGTCTGATCTTCATCATTTGGATGAAGTGATCCGTTCAACCAGTCGCTTACAGGAAGACCTTTTTCTGTCCACTCTGCTTTTACACTGACCAAAGAGTAAAGGTTCGTGGTGTACCTACACGCAGCGTGTTTATGTATGGTGCTGAGTCAGCTCCCTCCAGATGGCATCACTCCATGTGGCACGGCATAGTTGATGTCATCACCTACCGCTGTAGAGCTTTCACGTGATTGGTTTCTGCCCAGTGACTCAGATGGTGGAGATGCAAGGGGACAAAACATGGAACAATGATATGCATTCATTTGTTACAAAAAAGAAAAAGAAACAGAAATGCACACCATTCACACACAACACTTGTTTATTTGTGCATGCAATCGCATATAAATAATTCAAGGTCTTCCAGTGCTTCCTCAGTGGGTGACAGCTTTGTGTTTTTAATGGCCTTCAGCCAGCTGTAGCAGCAGAAGCCTTGAGGTATAATGGGAGGAAAGGCTCATTGTTATCAGTGTGGAAGGAGTCTTTCAGGGATTCTCACAGTGAGTCAATTATCCGGATTTGAGGGTCAGAAACGCTGACATTTGTTTCTATAATGATTTTTATTTTTGTGCACAACTGTCTTGTTTTATAGACATGGAGAAAGCATTAAGTACACAGTCTGTGTGACCTGAGTGTAATGTCTGGCAAACACTTATGAGCGCTGTCTCGTCCTCTTGTGTGAGTGTGTTTTTTTGTGTAAAAGGGAGAGAGAGGGAGCAGGAGAGAGAGAGAGAGAGCAGTGTATGGTTTATGCTGGAGTAGTGGTGGATGTGGAACTGCATCTCCATTAGAATGTGTTCACGTGAAACATAATGTACAGTATTTGTACTGCAGTGTTCCAGATTATATGTAGGCCGTGCTGTGTTGTATAAATGTCAGAAATCACCTAACACACACCGGCACATTAATTATTTTGTGTTTACTCATCCTTCACCGCGCTGTCCTGTCATGAGACCCTGACGGGTTCCCATATATTCATTTCCAGCTTCTTTCTTAGAAGGAACATTTGAATAGTTCACCATGACATTTAGAGCATGATGTAACAGTCTTGGTAAACTTGGAGATTCGTTGTATGCTAGGTGAGGTCGACCAAAGTAAAGAGTTGTTGATGACAGCTGGGGTGAACAAGTACAGGAAAGAGGAAAAAGTCAGGGTTTTTGAGAAACTTTCCTCCACTATCCAGATGAAAGGTGAAGGGGTCCATGTTGCAAAATTCCCAGAACAAAAGACTGGTTTCTTTGTGTGGCCATGTTGCTCAAATATTGCCTGCTAGAGCAATATTTTAGCTAAGAACATACATCACACGATGACGAGGGCTGAAAGCAATTGCCTGTAGTGTTTCCTTCTCCGATTGTTTTACGAGTGTTGCTTTTATTCTTGTCAGCCCCCACTCTGTGTGATTTACAGAAGTGAAACATTAGCCATAATTGATATTTTACCATTGATTTATTCATTTTATTTTAAAGAACCTCTTAAATAGACGCATCCATGATTTGTTTCATATTTTTAGCTTTTATGCTAGCCAATGCAGGCTACAGTTGCTTTATAATACAGTTTCTTTGCGATAGCGTAGTTAAATTTGTTGTGTTGAAAGTAGTCGTTTTTGTCCCTTGGAAACGTCACCATTGGTGGGTTTGTGTTGTCGTCCTCCCTAACAGTAAAAACCCTACAGGCTAACAAAGATATGTTGTGTTAGCGCTGGTTTAGTACAATTTGGTTTATCTTTATTTAGCATGTATGCTAATGGATCACAGTATTATTTTTTTTCACAATTTACAAACAAAGTTTCTAACTTGACTTTAGATGCTAAACTCTTAAACAGCTTCTTTTGCTAACAGTGCAGTCTGCTCTGAGTGGATGTCATTATTTCTTGGAGCTTTAAAGTTTCCCTCTGGAGTTTATTTTTGCCTCCAGTATCACCGCGGGGCGATGTCTTTATGAAAGACGCTCGTCTGTTATGTCTGTCGTAGACACACAAACACAAGTAACACAATCACCTGGGGAACGAAGAGCACTCTGCACATTTACAGTACTGTACTGATCAGCAGTTTGTTAGAACAGATTTTGTGCCAGCT
>NC_024322.1:3841185-3875741 GCF_000523025.1 Cynoglossus semilaevis | reverse complement strand
CAATGTAAATATTAAAATAATTCAATTTGAAAATGCAGTCTTAAGTGGAGAGATGCATTGAGGATGCACCGTGGTATGTATATTTGGTATTTATTTAATCATGATAAAGGTGAACTAATCTAGTCTGCCTGGTCATTAGACAAAGCAATGGGCAGGGGTCTGGACTTGGTGGCGACGGTTGTGGAACGATGCTTATGGAGCATCTTAAACCATTGGTTGCAAACTCCTGGCTTGGGGGCCACTTCTGGCCCACAAACACCCCACGTCTGGCCTGTTATGATTTGTTGACCAAATTTGCCATACATGATAGCATTGTACAATATTTATATTGAAAAGTAAAAGTTTTTCTAAAATGTGTATACTGTATATATATATATATATGTATTGCAAATCAAACACAGATGTGGTCCGCCGATCACATGATGACGTCAGAAGCAGCCCTCAGCTCATTGGAGTTTGAGACCCCTGCTCTAGACTGACAGTCACGCTCTGCACTGCATCTTCGCTGGACAGAAGGGGAGCAGCAGTGAACAGTCTCCTGTCACACTGTTGTAGAACAGAGTGATCCAGGAGGTTGTCAGACATTATAACACTGCAGCTGTCCGCCCATCCGTCCCTCCGTCTGTCTGTCTCTCTGACTATCCATCTATCCACTGGTGCATCACTTTTTTTTGTGTCATAGATTTTGCTTGACATTTCGTGTTAAGATGGACATGGTTAATTGGTTACCCATGGCCATGCAGTCATGTTAAAAACAGCTCTTATGAGATTTGAGACCATGTGTCCAGCAGCAGGACTCGATGGCTTGTCCATGTGCTGCTGGTAGTGGTTTGTCGGTGTGCACTGCTTTTGTGAGACTAAGACCAGAACATGTGGTGGCAAAGGTCTGTGATCTCTACAGGTCTGTTCCACACTGATAAGACTGAAACTGCTGAGTTTAGAAACGTAGCTGTCATTTGTTGGGGGAGGTGGGGCCACAGTGGTACGATTTCACCAGGAATGCTGTTGCCTCAACTTTTAACTCTGAAAGTTAATCTCATCTGCAAAATATTTAAGTTCACCATTCTACCTGATATGTTGTATGTTTTAGGAAGAGAACCACACAAATATGGCCAAAACACTTCACTCTAGATCAGGAATGGACAAACTAAGGCCCGGGGGCCGGATGTGGCCCATTCAAGTTTTTAATCCGGCCCGCCAAATTTTTCCACATGATATAATTTATTTATATTATCATTATACATCTTCCTTTTCTCTGCAATACCCACGTTTCCCCAATAGATGGCGCAGAAAACAATAGAAGCATTTCAGCATTCTAGCCTTTATGCATGCAGGCCCCCCTGTTCAATTTTAGGACAACTGTGGCCCACGAGTCAAAAAGTTTGCCCACGCCTGCTCTAGATTAACTGACTGTTATTTATTTATTAAAATGATCCTTCTTTTTTCTGGGACGCCTAAACAAGGTGAGAACAGAACCAAGTCGAGCTCAATATCAACTGAAACAAATGTAGTAATAGATCCAACCAGCTGCTGCAACCCAATCCTGACAGTCAACACATGCTTACTAGGTTTGACGACCAGCGCGTCTTTGATCGGGTCTTTGTAAACTGCATCACCGTCAGTGATCTGTGAATGCAGCTCGGCTGAAGCCTCGTGGAATTAGATGGAGTCAGACGTCAAATCCGGAACAATTGTTCGGTGTCATTTTGAATTCTTTTTAGATGTAAGTGGAGTGACGTCAAGCCTGACTTACCCCCAGCACCAGCACCAGTGCCACCATCATTAAGCCCCCATCTCTGCAGTAACACATGAGGACCAGCAGCCGGTTGTTGAGGCAGCTGTTGGTAGAAAAGAAGCTGGTGTCACCTGTTGGTTTCTAATGACATTTAAGCTCACAGACACACAACCATCGACCCACTACCACGTACACACACGTACAGTATGACCGATGCGTTGTGTGTGTGTGTGTCTGTGCTATTAACTCTTTTTCAAAACGGCTGGATCACTAATCTTTCTGATATCACTTAAATATAATACATTTGTGTTTTGGAACACTGTAGCTGTCCTTACTTTAGCTTTATATTTTGGCTATATTCAGCGCCCTCTAGCGGATGTCAGTGTGAAAATAACAAACATGTGAAATTATCTATTTTAATATATAATCCCAGCCAAATGATTAAAAAAGTGTGATTTATAATCCGAAGAAATGCAATACTTAATCCTCGTCACGTAAATCGTTTTGGATTAAAGTTCTGCATAAATGTAAATTACTTTTGTTCATTCTTAGATATATATTGCAATATTTTTCTATGTTCTTTCTAGCTAAATGGGGGTCATTTGGAGTAATGCATGTTATGTTTCTTGAGAATTTGGTTGTCTTGACTCTGACACTGATATTCACTGAAGGCAGTTAACTCTCCAGTCTTGGAATTTCAAGGTTACGTCGTGGTTTTCATACGACACCGTGCCGCGAGTCCCAACTAAAATCTGATCCTGATAAATGAACGCAGACACTTTCATTACCAGCTACATTGCACTCCTGTGACTTTTTTAAAAATTTGGCCGCAGTTGTGTAAGTCTGGGAAAGGAGCCCTCCCTTTTCCTCCGCCTCAGACGCATTTGCCAGAATGCTGTGTCTGTTGTGAATTTTACAGCTTTAATAAGTGTAACGGATGTCAGCTGGCTGCCTAAGCATCATAAGTGTCACTTTCACGCTTTAATGAAAAGCTCATATCTCTTACGGATTGTTGTGATGTGAATAGAGCTTAAAAACTCGAATCATCCGACCTGCGCACAGTATCTCACCGGTCGAGGACTGTGTTAGTAGAATAGAGCACCAAAATCTCACCGGTCGAGGACTGTGTTAGTACGTTCTTATGATGGTAACTGCGTTAATGTAGGCTGACCTTTGACCTGTACATGTCTAGAAATGCAGAACACCAGCTGTGTATGTGTAGGGGTGTATCTACATGCGTAGCTGTACGTACTGCACGTGTGTGGTTGAGAGCTACTGTCGACTTTAGCCCTTTGTCATCAGAATGGAAACAGTATAAATAGCGGATTTCGTATCTTGAGAAGTTGCTTAAAAAGTTGCTGATGTCTTTGGCGTGACAGGAGGACAAAAATCAGGAGGACACTTGTGACACTGTGGCCACATCATCCTTTAAGGGACGTTTTTTGGGACCCATGCATCTAAGGGACCCGTCTTTGTATAGAAATATCTACAGTGAAACATATCCTTTGTAAAGATATTCTATATTCTAGAAATATTATGAGCAGCTCAATGGTTTGTGGACACTCACCTTGTGTTTTAATGATATTCTTAAGACACCTCTACACTGGTGGAGGTTTGGTTTAGAAGTTAGTTGTTACCTACCTAGTTACCTAGTTGTTATCTAGGCCAGATGTCTCCCGAAAAGGTAGCAAGAGCATGGTTAATTTTATAAAGGTGATCTTTCAATAGTCGTGTTCCACGTTTTTAGATTTTCTCTTTTGTGGCCTAAGTATCTCCGTTTTAGTGCGATGGAGTTGTACGTCACTGTTTGATGTCAAAGGAGTTAGGGTCCGTGATACGAGGGCCTATGGCTCGACACCATAATGGACCCAAAACATGCTGCAATGATTATTAATCTCATCGCTTCTGGGAAAACCTCAGCATCCCACAAGTGCAGCTGGAAAGTGTTGGTTGTCCCATGTGAGTGTGAGAGACACATTTACACCCACATGCATTTAGCTAATACCGTTACCATTGAGCACTTGTACTAGTCCTCAGGCTGTGGGTAGAATGTTGTGTAGAAACTGTCATGGGGCAGAGGAAACGTTCCATACAGACAGGGTGCAAACCACTGAACCACTGGTGCCAACTTTATTACTAATACACTCTCAAATGTAATGGAATCATTTTTTTATGTTTATTTTTTTATGTTTATATTTAGCTTTCTTCTGTAGGTTTTCAGGTTTAAGTGTACAACCAGCTGCTGGTGCTCCTGAACGTAGTCTGCCTTTCTGGACGGCGAGTATTATTTCTTCGGCGTCGACAGGAGAGGGTGGCGACCATAGCAACCAGCTGCATACAAGCATCAAACAAATGGGATAGGTCATTGATCTTAGACAGACACACACTTACACACACAAACTACAGAGGAACCAAAACATTAGAGCCACTCTGCTTCCCACTACCAAATGAAAAAAACATGTAGGCACTCTGAAAGACTTCTGAAGACGAGTGTGTGTGTGTGTGTGTGTGCGGGCATGTATGTGTGGGTGCATGTGTGTGGTGGCAACGGTGGTTTTTGTGATACACTGTTCCTTTGAAACGTTGCTAGATACTAAATCAATGATGGATCACAAAGACGTGTTTAAGATTGTGAAGCTTGAAGAAAAGTTTGATTCAGACATTAGCCACCTGCTGTCATTTACCTTGGACTTTCCTATGTGGAGGCTTAAGCGTCCAGCAGAGGGCGCTCTAGGAATTTCACTTTTGACAACCTGGCATTTCTGTACTTTTTTGCTTTAAGCAAACTAATAATTGCATTAGCATTTCAAGACACCAAACACAATAGTTTCACACAATAGTTGGTAGATACCATTGTTCTGCGTTCCATAAAATGTGCTGTAGAAATTGCTGCTGTTGCGTCTGTAATTGCTAACTGACCTTTACTGCTTCTGTCAGGTTGACAAACGCAACAGAAGAGCCCAGAAAAAGCAGCACAATTTGGGTTTAAAGAATTCTCTGCAGCATTGAAAACGCTACCTTTTCTATCTGTCGGCTTAACACCAACAAAGCAGATCTTATCAGCTCTTCACTTTAGATCCATTTGCTTGCTGACATGATGTAAAGCAGAAACCCAGTCTACTGGATTCAACCCAGATACATATGGGATGTAATGATTTCCAGGGGGGCATAAAATCCAGCCACAGTCTCCAGCATCTGAGAGGTCTGTTATTTGAAATAATGCTGATGGGAAAGCTTTAATTATCTCGCACTCATCTACGTCACTGCGGAGATAAAAGCCTTTGTTTAGTCAGTCGTTTATTTGCATCTTTTATGAAGATGCAATTATTTTATTATGCTGTAAACCTATAGTAAAGTGAACGTATATTTCAACAATGATTTGTTATACCAGTGTGTGGTTCTTCATCGTCCTGTTCTTCTACATGCTAAGAATATTAAGAAAAGTACTCCAAAAGGTTTTTCTCAATTCCTCAAGCATTGTTTTAATATTCATTTCTAGATATTGAAACATATTTCTACTTCTTTTCTGTTGCTTTTGGATCCTGTCTCGAAGTCTCTGGCAAACATCAGCAGTCGATTTATAGGACCCTCGAAGAGGGCCAAAAAGGGTCTTGACGTGATGATCGAGCTCTTGTCTACACAGCCGGCCGCAGGTTGTTTCACTGTTGCAAATAATTGGATAAAGAGACCAGCAATAAGGTTTGTGTCCCCGTGTGCTGTTGTGGGGTATTTTTCCAATATGCAAAACAAAGCAGGTCTCCATTAGAAAGTATGAAACCTAGAACTGGTTATAGCAGGGGCATCAAACATATGGCCCGAGTGCCAAAACTGGCCCGCTAGGGGTTTCAGTCCGTCTCGCTATGATGAATATAATAATAAAATATACTGTATATATACACATATATACTATATATATATATATATATATATATATATATATATATATATACATACATACATACATACATTTATATATGTATATATATATACATAGGCTATATTGATTTTGAATTCCATTTAAAAACATACGATGAAGCACATGCGTCATAGGTTCATAATTGGACACCATCCATGACTGACCACTAGGACCACCTAGCAGAAGACTGGCTGCAGAAAACATCAGTAAACATCTGGGTTCTGAATGCTGATGTGGTTGTAACCTTGAGGCTTTAAAATGTGGCATTGTTTTTCAGCTTAATGACTATGTCCATATCTTTTGTATTGTCTATGGTCACAGTCTGTTTAGTCTACATTGCCATTGACTGTTGGTAATGGTGCATTGATTCCATTGGGGGTGGTTTTCTTTTACCTCCCCCTCTCTCCCAGTTTTGCTCTTTTACTGTTGTAGCAACCTTCTATTTAGATTTTTGTAACTGTGTTTTTTTGACGGCGCCCCCATTACCCCAAAGTCATTCCTACCCCAAAGACTCTGGGGCAGAATGAAGTACCACTTTCCACACTCTGGCCTGCACTCATCCACTAGGCCCTGCTCTATGTGCTGAGTGAAGCAGGCTTAATTTGAATTTATTGTCCTGCTGCTTGCTAGCATGTAAATGAAGCCCGAGCCACTTATTCTGATCAGTCATTCATTCATGGATATTATCCCAGCTTATTCACTTCAGTGTTTTGTGCTAACAAGGCCATGCACAGCGACCGGCGCAGCCTGCTGTTTCTTCTTTGTGCTTAGCAACTGTTGCTGCGTTGGAGCATTTTAAAAATAGAGAATTTACTGGCTCTATTTTTTTTTCCTGATGTTATTCATTCCTACATGTTGGACCGCATTAAAACAAACAGAAGTTAATTCAGCAAAAATGTTTTTTCCCACTTTTCGATTAGCCTAGTCATTTTTTTCCGAAAAAAAGAACCCATGTTTTTTTTCTGTACTTAATGTGTTCTAGTAGCAGTTTAACCCTATTTCCTTCTCTCATTAGAAAGCTACAACATGACAGTTTTCATTAAGCTGTTAGCAAGAAAACCATCAGAAAAAAAAAATCAAAGCAGCATACATAATAATCCTATAAGATTTAAGAATCTAAAATATACTTGTTCCTGTGCTGTTGAATTTTTTTTATAATTTTCAACAACAACACCAAAACAAAAATATCTTTTAGAAGGCCAACAATTAGCCAGAACAATGTTTTTTTTTTATCAAATATAGTCAATGACTGAGTTGCATCATCTACCTGTAGACCCCGTCCAGACACTGGGGGAGCATGGGATATGTTCTGCAGTTACTAAAAGTGCTGATGTGAAACTGCTTCCAATACGAGGTTGTGACATCCACCGTGTTAACAGGTGCTTGTCATCCCCTTCTGTGGTTTCGTTCCCAGTGCGGTATTTGGTTTTTCCTTTTCAGACAACTCTCCACGTGTTCCAAGTCGGTAACTCCACTCTGTTTGTTAGAGATGTTTCGCTCTCGCCAGGAGGCATCTTCATTGAGAACCGTCAAAGACAGGGGTCCAGGTGCAATTTGAGGCCCATTAAATATTAACACTGTACCAGTTTTATTGACCTTACTCACAGTTTGATTTGTATTCAATAATAAACCAAATCCAACTACAGTTCAATAAGCTGTATGGGTGGTCCGCATGAAGTTCGTCTAAAAACGACATAGTTTTTGCTGTGGCTAGAGTAGAAAATAAAACAGTATATTAGTGCTTGTTAAAGAAGTGACTGATGCAGTACTACCACCATGTGCTCAGTTTGATAACCTATGCAGCCCTTTCAATCTACATGTGAAAGACTGAAAGTTTTTTTTGCAGCCCTCTACGTCGGTGTTCAAATAAACAAACTAATAACCTTCTAGCTTAAATATACTCAGAATTTGACTAAAATCTCTGCCTGTTTAGTTGAAGACAAGGCTGATATAGTGGCAGGAATTGAAGAAAGACACTCACAAAGATCTTCTTCAACCCAGTGATAGTGTTTTTGTTTTCATGGCCATGTGCTGCCACCTAATGGAAGGGTATTTAACTGTTCAGAATCTCATGCATTGACAGACGAAGAAAAATTATTTGCTATAAGATATAAATAAGATTTTTTTCAGTGATAGTGTGCCATGACACAGTGGTTGGGAATCACTGCTCTAGGGGGCACTGTTAGCCCAAGTTTGAGCCACGACCCAACGGTTAAGACTCACTGATATAGAGGATATCTTTTACCCTGCAATACCATCGGTGTCATGTCTCACATGATTAATTATGGAAATAGAAACACACTCTTCAATGTCACTAACAGTGTAAAAAAGCGATATTTTCTATTGAAATTAAAACAAAGGGAGAGAACCAGGGAGGTTGTCTGCCGTACTGCATGTCAGGTCAATTCAATGGCCCCAAGTTATTTAGTCCCCTGTGCTTTTTACTGCCATATGTTACGGTAATCACTGCTGTACTGCTACTGTATTGTACATGTGTGTATTCAATGAAGGTCCCTGATGAAGAAAACTTATGTTGGATCAAAGTTATGTCTGTGTGAGTGCGCTAGCCAGAGAGAGAAAGAGAGGGTGAGACAGAGAGAGAGAGAGAGAGAGAGCCAGAGAGCAAGGATAAGATGACTGAAAATGAGAACAAAACATTCTGGGCTGATATTTCAATACCAGAGCCTTAGCACACATTTGGAGGCTTTGACCGCACGTGTTTTTTTTTTCATGTTATGCTAATGAAATGTTTTATTAAGAGACGGGCGAGAGATGACAGCGCAGACAAAATGTTCTTTCTTCTCGCCCTGACTCTCCAACTTCCTTTGTAACTCTCTTTGAATTTTTAATCTTTTGATGCGAAAAAGTCTGCTTAACAAAGGAAATAAAACCAAACAAATGGCACACAACAAAGAGATAGCAATTTGGGCTTTTATATGGCTTCATCCAACACAGCAGTGTGCCTTAATAGTAAAACATCGTGTCCTTCCCACACATGCATAGAGGCAAAAGCAGAGTTTTAGATACGCTAGAAGGAGAGCGTTAGCTTAGCAATAGTATCTGGTCTTTTTACATACTTGAAGTGGAAGGTTAGCATATCTTGGAGTTAGCTACATTGTAATGTCTGTTTTGTTTTAATGATTGGCAAAGAGTGTTTCAATGGCTGAGCTGTCCTTAGAGTGCCCCTACTGGATAATGAGGTAACTACTTTAGACAGTCGGGCTTATTTGATTGTAAATGTGAACCTTGACCCTCATGTTAAAACGGAGGGTATTGGAGTTGTCGAAATGAGGTCGAGTTTGACCATGACGTGAATGTCATTTTCTTTAATTGCTGCATATAGATCACTGCTAAAAACAGAAAACATTACTGTAGCTAATTTGAGCCTCTTAAAGGGATTACTGCAGACCCAAATTAAACCTCTGAAATACCGCCTCTGTGTCTGACCTTAAAGCATTCCCACTGGCCTTGTGGTACACCCATTATCCAATCAGAGTTTTCTCAGCATGGAATTAAGGCTGCGATTCCTGCAGATATGTGGAAAACCTGAAAAGGACAGAAAACGTGTCTGAAATACTGCAACAAGAGTGGATATGAGTACTTAGCATCTTTGAGTTTCAGTTCTTTAGATATCAGATATCATGCCATATGGCAACGACTGCAACTTGGTTTGGGTAAAATACAGCTCCGTCTCATAAAAAAATATATTTCCACACCACATGTTCAAGAATGTTTGGCAGAAACATTTTTCTTACATGATGTGTCTTTTGACGCGCTGGAGACCGATAGTGTCACATCGTGAGACACAGTCGTCAGTGAATGAAGACTTTTTGAAGGAAGTGTGAGAGGAGAACAGTTGGAGGCAATTTCAAGAGCGACTTTGAAGGATTTGTTGTAGACGGCTGTGGTGTTAGGAGGACATTCTTGTGGCTTCTTTTGGGGAGAAAGTTGAAAGACACCGAGGAGAAAATGTGGGCTTTCCATTGTCTAAACCGTTCCCAAACCAGGAAATACAGTCCATAGTGTGGCAGAAATTGTTGTTGGAAAATATAAATAGTACCTACAACTAAAAATTTTAAAGGGTAGACATTTTTGTTTGTAAGTTAATTGGCCAGTGTGCAATCATCCCTGAAGCAAAGCTACTTTCACTTGTATTTATCCATTCATTCATTGTTTTCTAACAGCTAGCTAAGTATCCAAAAATGTCTTTAATAAAAACCAGTTAATGGGGGGTAAATCTATGAAATAACTACCCCCTGCCAAACTGTGTTTAAAGCTACATTTCTAGCATTTTCTTCTATTAGCTTTTAACTAGAATTTGGTCAATTTCTACATTTCCTGTACTTTTCTTGCAGCCAAATTGTAGTTTTTTGTTATCTTTCAGCTTCTATTCACTTTTAAACATTTATTCAGATATCTCATAGGGTAATCATTTGGATGATTTCGTTTTTAGCTGTCAATATTTAGCTACATCTCTCAACTTTTTTGTGTTTTGACTTATTATTTAGCAATTTTTCACATTTTCTGGCTTTATTGTCGTAATGAGTTTGTTATTTTTTGCTAACAGCTAGCTAAGTATCCAAAAATGTCTGTAAAAAACTAGTTAATGGGGGGTAAATCTCTGAAATAACTACCCCCTGCCAAACTGTGACTGACAGATCCCTCCATAAACACCATGTCAGGGTACATAATGAAGTGAAATAAACTACAAATCAGCCTGACTCTGACTTTTTATGAAGAAACCACAGAGCGGCAGCTGTGATCAGAGCTCGACAGCAGAAAGAAGACGAAAGATTTCGCTCCTTTTCCTTATAGTTTTCAAAGCTCAAAATGTCCACCAAGCATGTTAAATTTATTATTTTGACTTATAGATTTTTGCACCCTTTGGGTTTTACTCTTTACTTGATAAATCAGGGGTGTCAAACATACGGCCCCTGGGCCAAAAACTGGCCCAATAGATACATTTTGAATGTAGAAAAAGCACAAACAGTTCATTTTCGTGATTTTTTTTGTCACTGTTATCTTTCTTTTAACCAATTCTCAATAATATATTTATGAGCTGACCTCAGAAACCTGCAGGAAATGTTAGAATTTTTTTCATATGTCTTTGTTAACAAAAATTTAATCTTACTTCTATTTAAAAAAAAAAATCCAACTTGGACTCGTTTTAAAACCTGTAGCGTCTCCATTCAGAAAAACATTTATTACAGAGAATATTCCAACGGCGATGAGTTAATGTCAACAGCAGCTGCGTCCGTCCACTGGGTTTCTGCAGCTGATGAAGACAGCAGAGCGATGTGGGGGGTGGCGGGGGGGGGGGGCTCGGGCTCTGTGGGAGGGAGGAGGGAGGGGTCTGCTAAGGAGTGATGGGTTAAACAAAATTATGCACAGCTGCGGCGCTCAAAGTTTAGTCTGAATTAATGTGGTGGAAACACTGATGTTGTTTTACTCTATTGGACATTTCACGAGACATTACTCAGCAGAAATTGGATGAAGACAAGAGAATGTCTTCTTTTTTGCACTCGTAACGGGGATTAAAGACACTGTGTTGTAATGTGTTTCTGATCGTAGATTAAAATCCACAGAGTTAGAGTTCACGCTCTTAGGCGCGGGTGTCAAACTCAAATTCACAGTGCGCTAAAATTAAAAACAGGGACGAAGTCACGGGGCTAACATAATATTTATTTAAAAATTGACTGCAATTGTACGTGTTTTGAAATGAAATTACAATTGAAATTTGAAACATAACACACATCAGTGGTATTTGTTTCTTTATCTGTAGCCTTTCCAGTTCCTTTTTAATGTAAATCTTTTTTTCAAAGACAAAAAACTAAAATGTATGTGCTATAACCTAGCACATACACCGCTGATACTACAGATCCTGTCAGTATATAGGGGACATATACTGGTGGGCCAACTCTGGTACATATGATGTGATCTTGCGGGCCAAATATAATTACACTGTGGGCCAGATTTGGCCCCCGGGCCTCAGTTTGACACGTTTTTTCATTATTTGTCATTGTGACACAGCACACCACTGCACACCCATCACCAAAGTGAACAGTGGGAAGGTTATAAGCGCCCAGGTGCCTTCCAGACCCAAGTCCGCTTCCTTAACCACTAAGCCATCATCACTGCCACCTCTAAATTAAACAGAATGACAAACCAGGTGAGATCTTTCAGCTAATAAAATCAGGTAAAAAGGATGAAAATATTTAAAATGATAGTATTTTACAGTAACTGCACTGTTATATATTCAAATGATAAAACAAAATTGTGGTCATAAAATTGCATACCTTTGTGTAACAATTGGCAATTTGTAGAAAAATTACTCAGACACAATGAAAAAACACTTTAATAGCTAGACAGTTGATAGCTGATGGCAGTAAAGGTATGAAAACGTACTAATTTGAACAATGCTAATTCAGTCATTCTTCGTGTACCTTGTGGAGCTTGTGATAGTGAATCATCTACGTCCGTTTGACACCCAGTCTTATCAACTGTCCTCTTGTCCTCCCTCAGTACGCCCATGTATCTTCCCAGTAGATCAGCGTCTTCTCCCCCTGCTTTGGCAGCTCCATCTGTAACATCCTTTGTCCTCATGTCCAAACCATCTAAACAATGTCCTTATCTCTAATCTGTTCAATCTAAGCTGTCCATCTGGGTTACTCCCAATGAAACCTCAACATATTCGCACCGTCTTACACCTCCAGCCGAGCCTCTTGTCTTCTAGGGCAAAATGTATGATGTACGGTCTCCATACCTTACGTCAGAGCAGGTCGCACCAATATTTTCCACTTGTATGATTCCAGAGATATTTGGAGTGGAAAAGTTCAGAGGATCAGGGTTGGGCTCCGTTGTATCACAGTTCCACTTAGAGACCTGTGAAGTGGAGTTTTCTCTCAGGAAGAGGTTGTGTTCCACTTGAAGGACTTTATAGTTTCTTACAGGAACCATGGCCGTGTTGGTGAAGCACTGAAAAGCTTCAGGATCAGAGCCAGGGCCAGCTCTGACTCACCGTCACCTTCCTGTTAAAGACAGGACGTAAATCTAAATTGTAAGTGTGTGTGTTCAGACCATCGCCTTCCTGCGTGCGTGCGCGTACGTGTGTGCCCAGAAATCACAAAGGCTGTTTCCTTCTTAAAACAGTAATGACCAAATGACAAACTGCACACACACCCAGAGAAAAGACTGTAGGTGTTGGTCTTTCTTTTTAATTTTCTGGCAGAAAATTAAAATTTTCTACACTGTAAATATGCACAAATTACCAAAATACCTCTGCAGGAATATTCATCCCAAACAGGATATACAGTAGTACGACATATTGACATTGTTGGACTCTGGCATGACAGAACCAGATGGCAGTGTTGAGTCAGCCCGTGTTGAGTCTCAGGTCCACAGTGTGTCGTCTAAACTACAGCACAAATATAAGTGAAGGCCAGATCTGGGCACAGGACACCCGGATGTCTTGTTTACCGCTGCTGTATTTGGAAAAGTACTGGATGTGACACTTTGGACACAGCTGAACATTCTACTTCCTGTGTAGAACAAATGACACGGTAGAAAATTGGCTGCAAAGTTAGTGTTTAGCATAAACGAAACTTAAAATTTTAGGACAATTGTGACCCCGTGAATACCTAAAATTCCTAACCAATAGCTAAAAATTACACCTAAAACATATTGCAAAAAAGTCACTGTTAAAAGGTAAAAAAAAATGTCGATCAGGATGAACACTTAAAAATAGCCAAACGTCACAGATATATATATTATTGCAGCAGAAGAGGCCCAGGTTGAAGGAAAAGCTAATGTCTCACTCTGTTAGTGGACTGTCAGCTGTATAATCAGCAAACTGCTTTTTCATTCTTCTAACTATCATTACATTGGCCCTTTAAAAATACATTATCTGAATTGCTTCATCTGCAGTGTCCAACTAATCAACTGCATCTCCATCCACACGGAAAGAGTCTCTCGGAGGAACCGCCGCAGCTGAGCTGAGGCAGCGTCTTGTGGTTGTTTCGGGTCCATTCTGTTAACATTATTAATCAAAGTGAGCTGAAGGACGATAACAACAGTGTGTTTCCAGATAGAGTTGAACACTGCTGCTCTGTGTTGAATTAAAACAGTGCAGGAGTGGAAGGAAACGTAAGGTCACGGTCGGAAATCGGTTCGGTTCTGTGGAGCAAATTATCTGAAGGATGTTCTGGAAATCAACATGTTAGAGGATTTTTATTCTCTACCTGAAAATTAAAGGTAGCTTGTTTATAACCCACATGTAAAATGATTTATTTGTGATACCTTTTTCATGTTTTTTTTTTTTTTACATTTAAATCCATCAAGTGACCACAAGGAATGGCTGTAGTAATACAAACATGGTGGTTAAGCGAACACATGTGAGATAAAAGACCTAAACATAAATAAAAGCTAGCAAAACAACCAGAAAAAAGCTAATAAAAAAGTTGAAAAATAGAGTTTTCCAAGAAAGTAAAATAAAAGCCACATTATAGCCAAAGGGTTATTAATAAACCAATGATTTTCCAGACCTAAGTCATAATTAGCCATACGATGAAGATTAGCCACAAAGCTAAAGATGAATAAAAATAGCTCAAAGGTTGTCAAAAATAACTTCAACACCCAAGAAATATGTAAAATGTACAATTAAGCGGCAAGAGAAGATGTGGGATGTTTTTTACTTAATATGTATTGATGCTCAATGGCTAAATGGACAAAAGAAATCCTAATAAACGTGTAAATGTTAGCCTGCTAACGCTGGCAGAAAGTTAAGGTCGTCAGTAAGTTCAAATAAAAAACAGGTTGCCATAGAAATAACTTCATTAAATGCTGGCAAAAGTAACTGAATAATAGTTAATTCATTAGCAGTTAGCGTAAAAGCTAGCCAGAGAAAAGCCACCCCAATTTGCATTTATATAGGGGAAATCAATCTGCTTCTTTGCTTCAGGTACATTTCCCAGCTTTGGGATACAGATACAGTAGCAGTCTCACATTAAACTAGCCGTAAACCATCATCTGATTTGATTTTAATGATGGGATGACAAAACTGATTAAAATGACAAATAGACCAAATGCAAACACCACATGTCGTGACTCCCACGTTTGCCGAGTTGATTTAAGACAAAGTTAAAACCACAATAACCAGATTCTCGGTGTTTGTTTGGATAAGGTCTGAATATTGAAATATTATTCTTGGAGAACTCGGCTGCAGGCTGCCTGGATGGAATAACACACTGTGTTTTGATGTCGTTTGAAACTGATCAGAATCAAACAGACTACAGAGACTTCAAAAGAACCGTTTTATTTTGTTCCCTGGCATGACGAGAATGTAGCACATCACTTTAGGCTTTAATCAAAACTACATCTACCCATCAGTGACACACCATTACACAAGCCCACATAAAACTGATGCATAGGAACATCAACCTTGAGCTACACTGGCCCTCAGACCATGACTTGTAGAAGTGTCGCCAATGGCCTCTGATGTGACACGTGAACTGTTCTCGTCACACCCTGTCCTGCAGGAATCAGGTTTCCCATTAGGAACTGACAGTACAAATAATAAACATGTCACCTTCTTATACACAGCTACGTCATATATCGTATTGCTTCGGAGCTTCTATTATAAGACCATAAAGTGTGTATGTGGTTTTCCTGTTAGCAAGCAAGGACACTGGTTTGGTTGTCAAGTGCAGGCTCAATAATCAAGCAGTTTGAACTGTTCGTATCCTAGTCCGAAAACTTAACCTATTCAGTCAGTGCTTGCTAACAGCGAAACAACATAACATCCTTGTTTTCTGAGAATCCCTCTGCGAAGTTAATATTGCTATCTATAAAGTGTGTTAAGACACAACATTTCGTATCTCTTGAATGTAAAAGGGGCCCCCTTGCAACCCCTACCCCAGCAAATTAAAATACTATTAATGTACATTTTTATCTGTACTAACCACTGTATGCGTTGCTGCCACCTAGTGACTGGAGGCTTGTTATCATTCAAGAATTACAGCAGTGGTCCACTTATGTCCAGCGGGCCATATTCCCCCCTGGCACCTCAGCGCGCCCCCAGGGTGGCCCGCCCCACTATTTGAGAAGTACTGCCCTACAGTTACCTTTTTGTGTTCTTCTTGAATGTAACATATAGCTGTCGTGCTGCAGAGATGGTGGGTTGGGTTCATTGATTCAGTTTCTCTCTCTCTCTGCATGCACTGATGGATTTGATCAGTTTATCATTATTACCCTGGAATGATCCTGGAAATTGTGACTGTGTTTATGTGTGTGTTTAGCACAGTGTTCTGGCTTCAGGCAAACACACACAGAATGACACACACACACACACCCGCCAAGACATGGACATTTTGGGCTTGTTTTCATCAGAAGTGTGTTCTGGTTACGTTACCTGTTTTGGAACGTTTCTGGCATATTTTCAGAGTGATTTTTTTTTATCCGGACATGTATTCCTGATTGGGACCAAACTAACAGTACAAATGTTAGTTTTTCCACTCATTAGTCTGTATCAGAGACAGCGTTATTAAAATACCTCCCTGTTTGATAACGTGAGTGAGATTTAACCAAACATTTGGAATTATATCAACTCCTGTTTTATTATTCTATTTGCAGCAGGTAACAAAACACAGACTATTGCAAGACAATAAAAAATGTGACGGCACAACTCGTGCCGGATGTTGGTTTATGTAGAAGCTTAGGAATAAAATGCTAGAAAATTATATATTACTTAAGTCTTCAAGTGTTTAATATTTTGTTAGACAAAAGTATATAATATATCATCATATTTAATGATGTAAGAATCCTAAGAATGCATGACTTCTGTATGTGGGTGTATATGTTCCTTCTTACAGGAATGTTGGGCTGATACTGGGAGTTATGGTTAAAGCTGACTCATTTCTCTCTGCCTCTTCCTCCCACTGTGCTGCAGGATCCTCCAGGACTGAAGGCATCAGGGCATCTGACGTCCTTCCTGTGCTGAAGGAAAAAGTCGCCTTCGTGTCAGGTGAGTGTCAGTCATTTCAGTCAGGAAACCATCAGTATGAGGTAAACTTGATTCCATAATGGTCACAAATGTCATTTTAAATAATGAAAAAACATGACGTACTGCAGGTGCAACTCTTTCTCCATCATATGTTTCTCTGTGTTAGTAAAATTAGGAAAATACCTGAATAAAAATCTGACAAAAAGCTTTAAAAATGTCTGAAAGTTGGCTAATAAGAAAATAGCTATTTGGCTAAATAGCTACAGGGTAATAATAATCCAATCATTTCCCAAACCTAAGTTATTGTTAGCCTTAAGATAAGCAAGCTCTAAAATGAACTTCAAGAATTGCTTAAGGTGCAGGTACAAAAATAGTTCAGGTTTTCAATGATGTCAAAAAATACATAAAATACCCCCCAAAATAACTAAAATGTACTTAAAAACACATGCATTTGGGCAATATATGACAATGTATAACTGCACTCAATGCTAACCTAAACCTAAAGACTAAAATGAGCACAGTAGGCTAACAGCAGGTCAAAGTTAGCCAAATAGAAATTAAATAATATTAAAAAACGTTACCACGGAAATAACTAAACAGAACAGCGGCCAAAAATAACTTCAAATCTAATAGTAGCTTGAAGGTAATATGTTTTTGAGTAGACGGCTAAAAGCTAACCTCAGAATAGCCAAGACAATTTACAATAATAAAAGGAAGATATATTTTCTTCTTTGCTTTAGGTTAAGTTTTTTTTTTATCTTTCAGATACAGCAGCGGTTTTACATGAAACTAGCAGAAAAATCCATGAACTTAAAATGAAGAGAAGTAACTGTCGAGTTGGTGTTTTATTGTTTTTTTTAACTTGTAATTTAAAGTGTGTTTTTATATAATTCTACTAAAGCATAACACTGGGGTCATAAATAATCTTTGATGTTTTTATGTAGAGACGTATCACTTACAGCGTTAAACTTTTTAGCACCAACACCTTTCTTCTTCTTCTTTGGCTTTTCCCGCCCAAGCAAACAGAACTGGAGGAGCTGGGGATTTGAACCAGAAACAATCTAGTAGTAAACCTGCTCCACCTCCCAACCAAAATAAACCTCACTCAACTTATGATTCTGGGAAAGACAACTAAGGGTTTTGAGATAGTTATTGGTTGGAATATTTTGGAAGTGCTGTGATAGCCATCAGAACCTGCAGAAGGGATCAGTGTTGAACTCGAGGAATTACTCACCTCCAGAGTCAGAAACAAAGGCAGGGAAAATCATCACACCCTGAACATCACTCATGTGAACTTTTCTCCCCCCTGGTGGAGGTTTTTCATCGCCTAAGGCCAAAACAAGCAGGAGGAAAATACACACACACACAGAGAGAGAGACAGACACTTGAACATTTTGAGTCCACTCACAAACACTCAGCCATGTAATGTGTTTTGAATCTGGACAAACAAGATGTAAGCTGTCACATTACCTCAGAAGATGTACAACCAGAGAGCCTGCGGGAAGAGACAGAGGAGTTCATACACGGGTCAAAGACATAACAGGGAGAAATATAACAAAAATGGTTTGTTTTTTGTTTCGTTTGACTCCTGCGTGAATTTTGAAAACAGGCCAGGCATGTGAGAGGACGAGGAAGACACCCTAGAACAGGTGTGTCCTAAAAGTAGATCTGGTGGAGTTGTTAAAATTGAGAAAAAAACTTAATAAAATAAATAAATATTATTCTATAAACCGGCGGAGTTGTTAAAATTGAGAAAAAAATGTAATAAAATAAATAAATATTATTCTATAGTGTGTTGATGTGGTCATATACTGTAAGAATTGAACCATTTTTATATACATTTAATCTGTACCACAACATATAATGTACATATAAAGTATATATTAGTAAATATATATCAGGCGTTTTTATTAGATAATTGACCAGCCTGGTCATTTGATTGGTCCCGAGACAAAAAAGTGTGGACACTTCTTTTGTTATGATGGGTGAGGTAGGGTCAGACGAAGACAGAGAACTTCAAGCAAATACCAATCCTTACATCTATGTAGTTTTCTGCCTGTTAATAGATGTGGGTAAGGACTCAAGGTTACAACGTAAAAGTACTACTTTTCAAGAATCTTCAATTTTCACGTGACATTGCAGACAGTAAAATGAAGGTGTGATTGTGCAAAAAGGCTGTTACAAGTAAAAAAACTGGCATCAAAAGGAAATCAAAACACTGACTTATAAAATATGGAGCAGTCAAGAAAGGAAGGGGAAGGGAGGAAGTAGAGGAGGAAATGTTAAGGGCTGAGAGCCAACAATAATCCCTCAGTATGATTCCTTCTTAGAGGACAGCCGTGTACTTCCTCCATTATCTTACACAGGGACAGTAATACACAAGTACACACACACACAAACACATTTTTTTATTTTTCCCACACCTTAAACACTAGCTGTACATGTTTACTTGTTCATTTAAGAAAGATTCCAAAAACACCGTTATTTTTGTCACTCGTGAAACAGTGACTTTAATCAACCCACTCGAATCATGTGATCATTTGTGTCAACACAGGTGGGCGAGACAAACGAGGAGGACCAATCCTGACGTTTCCTGCCAGGAGTAATCACGACCGGATAAAACAGGAAGACCTGAGGAGGCTGGTGACCTACCTGTCCACTGTCCCCAGGTTGAGACACTCTCTTTAAGCACACACACAAATGCATTCAATGAGGTAGCATGTGTGCAAATCATTTTCATTTCAATGAATACAAACACAGCCCTCTGTTGTCAAATTGACTGTGGCAGAGACAACAAGGACAATGTAGAGAGGCTGCAGCGCCCGTGGAGTGCTTCAGTGCTGTCCACGGCACGGAATCAAACGCTCCTTTCATCTTCGCCGCGGCGTCAGATGGGGAGCAGCGTTTGATTTGCATCAGCATGAAAGATGCAGTGTCTGAAGCCGAGAGCAGCCAATCTGTTGCACTCAGCTGCAGATCTATTAAGTCCTGCAGGGCCACAGGCTCTGGACGCAACAAGACGAAGATGGCCCAAAGATATCCTGAAATATACTGTGGCAGTAAAAAGATAAAAAATACCAAACATGCATTTTATTTATGGCAGACATCGCTCAGTAGGAAAAGTATTCTACTAGAATTTCTAGAAAGCCACAGTCTCTAAAAGGCTTAACTGAATCCTATTGGCTGGTCCTGCTCTCCATTAATATCGAGTTTAACCTGCTTTTCATCATATTTTTTACTTGGTTTATGATTTTTAATTTCCAAATTCACAGTAGGTACTGTGATAAAAATGCAGTTTTTCTACCAGTCCCAGTGTATTTGAAACAGGAACATAGTCGGTGTCTGCAGTCTGCTGTCTGCTTAGCAGAAACCCCCTAATATTCCTGGAAATAGCCTTTAAAATAACATATTTCGGTAGATAATTATCAGGAGGTCGTCTCTGACGTTGTCTTTGTTGCAGCCCAGCTGGCAAATACAGCTGCTGCTGCTGTTAAAATAATCTTCCTTTTGTGTATAATGTGATATTGTTTGACTAAAAACCTTGTTTTTCTACAGATGGAAACATTTTCTTTTCCCTATGGTGGGTTATTTTAGGACATACTCAGAAAACGAGATCAATCTACAGAAAAGCACTTATGAGCTTTGTTATGAAAAAAGGGAAGGGTTTTTTTTTTAAGGATCAACTGAGTTTCCTTGAACACAACATTTGTCGACTCTGTTTTTAATGCTTCTGCAAATGACTGAGGTCACACATTATTACATGAAATATGTACATATATGAAAAGTACAGGAGTATTTAAACCTTAGCCAAAAGAGCTAAAATGTTAAAAAAATATTTTAGAAAAATTAGATCTTAGTCAGATAGCTAGAATAAATATAGACAAATGACACATTAGTCATCTAAGAAGATAGATAAAAGATAACGTACATTAGATGGCTAAAAGTTAGCCATAGAAAAAGCAACGCTAAATGTTAGCCATAAATGGTAAATAAATAACATGATAATATTTTGACAATAACTAAAAAGTTCACTAAAAATAGCTAAATGGTGAGAAAAAAAATGCTAAGATTAAAAAAAAAACAAGCTTAAATCACCATGTGACCAGCAGTGAGCTACAAATCTAGCTAATTGTTTCCCAATAGATTTATTTACAAAAGTAAAAACAGATTAGCGATGTTTAAAGTAACAAAAATATAAATAAATCATCCTCAGGATTTACATGTCTCAGCCTAAATACTGAGTGTCCTTGAACGCAGCATCTGTTTGTTTGGGTGTTAGCTGCTGACAGTGATTGAACACCAACCCCAAATATGTATCTGCAAATGTTTCCCAATCAGCCCCTGTTCAGTCTTCAAAACACTCTTCATCGACCTGTTGTTGCCATGGTGACGGGGGCGGGGGGACTCAGTGCCTCCCTGAGGCTGATTATAATGGATGTGCTGTAGTGGAGGTTTATATTAATAGCTGCTGTGCGAGACGGTGTGTGTGGAAGGTGAGGTCACCCCGGTGTATTTTTACTCGTCCAATCAGCAGCGGCTGAATTTAGAGGAGTTGTTTATGGTCCGCTCAGTGATGCGGGATGATTCCGTACTGCCGCTGTTACAACAGCTCCAGCTCTCACAGTTTAAAAGGTTGGCTGATAACCGACACAGAAGCTTCTGGGCTGATTTATATGTTCCACTTACCTGTAGGGGAGAGAGCGGGGAGGGAGTTTCTGTAATGACTGCAGAAACTTTAAAACACAAATTGGACCAGAATCAAAAACGAATGAAAGAACACATTATCCTGTTGCTGCTAGCAGTGAGCAGTTATCTAATCTTGTTTTCTGCTATAATTAGGGAAACAAAAGAGTTGACAAACGACTACAAATACCCTCAGGTCAACGACTGTTTGTCTTACTAAAGGTTGCTAACAGTTTCTTTTTATCTTTAGTACTTAGTGAGAAACAGTGCAGTCAAAGATGGTGTTTGCGCTGGCAGAATCAACAATCACCTCATTCTTTTCTCCTCTTACACGCTACATTGGCACAAACACGTTAGTATACAAACCTTGCAGTCAAAGCTAACAACCAGAAGCACAGTTCTGCTTGAAGGGCTGGTTGTAATAGCTTCAATTTTCTTTACCGTTCTTTTAATATTAGAAATTAGATTGTGAAATAAAACACACATCATAGATATTTGTTTCTTATCATGTCACTTTATCTGTAGCCTTCTCAGTTCCTTTTTAATGTAAACCTTTTTTTCACAGGTCAACAAAAAAACAAAAACAAAATGCACATACACATTTGATATGATCTCTTGGACCAAATGTAATTACACTGTGGACCAGATTTGGCCCCCGGGCCGTAGTTTGACTAATAGATGATAATCTAGAGCAGGGCTTCCCACACTTTTCCGTGCCCCCCACTGAAAACCACTGATCTAGAAAACATTAAATTCTTAGTAAACAAACAAGTCATATAAAAGAAGAAATATAAACTATCCCACAAAATAAAAATCTAGGTCAAAGTATTTTTTTTTTTTTTTTAAATCCATTGGAATTTCACATTCATCAGTCATTTTCACCGGGGGCCACATCAGCAGTACAGTTCTGCTTGAAGGGCTGGTTGTAAATGGAAGACTGTACAGATGTAATTACTCCATAATGTATTAATAAATGTTTCTGCAATTGATTATTATGTATTCAAGTTACAAATATTTTTCATTGCTGTGTAAAAAAACCCTTTAAATCAGGTTAAGAAACTCTGCTGCATGGACTTTATTAAAGTGTTTTGAAGCTCCCGTCGGCCATACAAAATGACACAGTGGGCCGCATATGGCCCCCGGGCCTTGAGTTTGACACATTTTTTCCCCTCTTCTTTACCTGCCAGTGAGGATGTCTGTAAACGTGGCTTTACCGTCATCATCGACATGCGTGGGTCCAAGTGGGAGCTGATAAAACCTCTGCTGAAGACCCTGCAGGAGTTTTTCCCGGCGGAGATCTGCGTGGCACTCATCATCAAACCAGACAACTTCTGGCAGAAACAGAAAACCAATTTTGGGAGCGCCAAATTCTCCTTTGAGGTCAGTGGTCCTGTTTTTTTTTTTTAGGCCTTTCTGTCAAGGATCATTTGACCAGAAAACACCAGAACATAAGGATTGAATCTGTGTGTTTTTGTACTGACATAATGAACAGATGATAAAACTGTATTTTCTCCTCATATCTCATTAATTCTTGTCTCCGTGGTTCAGACCAGCATGGTGTCAGTCGAAGGTCTGTCCAAACTGGTGGATCCGTCCCAGCTGACGGATGACTTTGAGGGCTCTTTGGACTACAATCACGAGGAGTGGATGGATCTGAGAGTCTCCCTAGAGGAGTTCATGTCCAGTGCTGTCCATCTGCTGTCCAGACTAGAAGACCTGCAGGTACGGAAACCCACTGAAGGTGAAGCAGAACGACCAGATGGAGATGTATGTTCTTCTCTGAACGGGCTTTTACTGTGTCTTCCAGGAGCTTCTGTCCAAAAAGGAATTTCCTGCAGATGTGGAAGGGTCTCGACGGCTGATAGAAGAACACACCCAGCTGAAAAAGAAGGTGAGGAGGAAGGACGCCAGAATTCTGGTTTAAAGATTTCAGTTTTGTCCATTTTTAAGACAGATTTACGCAAAGTTTCAACATCGGAGTGATGGAGTATTTTCTCTTCTCTTCTGGTTTTTGAAGGTGCTGAAGGCTCCAGTGGAGGAGTTGGACCGAGAAGGCCAAAGGTTGCTGCAGTGCATTCGATCCAGTGATGGTTTTTCAGGGAGAAACTGCATCTCTGGCTCTGCTGACTTTCAGAGTCTGGTGCCAAAGGTAATTCTTCCTTCATGGCAGCTGCAAGAAAAATAAATAAGGGGAAAAAAAGTCAAGAACCATGATCAGTAAAGATTGAATGTTAGCCAAAATAAATGTAAGGAAACATATTCAATTAAAACATAATCAACATTTCAATGAAGCTGAATCTTAAAGTTAGAAGTGTACTTTAAAAGAGTGTAGAAATATCTCAGCCCACACACTATTTGAGCTAAAATGAAATAGCAAAATTTAGCTTACAAATTAGAAAGGCAACATAAAACATAGCTTATGATTAGCCATCAAAACCAACAATTAAACTAATTAAAAGCATTGGTCACAATAAACAAAAGGTGAAAAACCAAGACCAAAAAGTAAAATGAATAAGAAATGCAACTAAATTGAAAGGCAAAATAAATTTGACTTAATTTGAAATGTTTTCTGCAGGGAAAAAAAAGTACATTTTATGGAATTTCTCCACTGTGGAACTAAACTTTGTTTATTTTATTTCATCTCATCTTTAAAAAATGATAGCACAAGTTAGAGATGGCTGGATCTGATACTGAAGATAGGTATCAGTCTGATTTTGGTCAAAATTTCAGGATGAGAACAACTGTAGACCGTCCTATCTGATACCAAAGCCCAAAAATACTTTTTGCGACTTGTTGTAAACAGAGACACTATCTTCTCAGCAACGGCGGCCTGGAGGAGAAGAAGGTATCAGATTGATAACGGTATCAGTAATGTTGTATCGAGTCATCCTCAATACAAGTAAACGGACAAAAAACACTCTGTCTACACTGTACCGACTTTCTGCAACAGCACCAAGAAAAAAAACGTGGGGAGAACATCCAGTACTTGATGCGTGTGTACGGCCTCGTTTGTACCTTCAGAACTTCCAGTTCTTTACAGCAGTTACAGCAGCTAATGAGCAGCAGCAGTGACTACATGTCGTCTCATTAGCTGCTGTTTCTCTCCAAGGAGAGTTAGTGGGAAAACACAATCAACTTTATTACACATCTCGTTTACACAAAGTCCATATGCTGCGCATTACACACACAGGAAAACATTTAGATTCATATTTAGTAGAAGATCTACAACAGGCAGCACTTAGACCAGTGCGTTCAATCTTAACCATAGATTTTTATTGTTTTTCCACAAACGCTGTCAAGTAAATAAAAACGGTCTCATTCTGTTTTTCTTCAACCAGGAAATGCAACTTTATAAATCTTGTTTTTGTTTTCCTGTGTTCCAGGTGGCCAGCCTGCTGGACAAGCTTCACTCCACCAGACAGCACCTCCATCAGATGTGGCACGTCAGGAAACTGAAGCTGGACCAGTGTTTCCAGCTGCGCCTCTTCGAACAAGACGCAGAGAAGGCAAGTTGTAGCTGAATGTTGAGTTTAACAGATGAGCTCAAGTCGTGACTAGAGCGTTCCGGAAATTAAAAAAAACAACAACAGAATTATCAGATAATGTAATTATTTAAATCATTTTTCAAAAGTAGTTGTTGACTGATGCTTTGTTTCTAAGTCATAAATCATGTAATTGAAAAGAAAACAACTGTGTTTATCCTGACTTTGAACAGAGAGTAATTTCACAGTCAACTGAATATAAATAGCATCAGTAAATTATGCTAATAGATATCAAAACAATGAAAAAACAGCATCAGGATTTTTTTGGCCATGATTCCTTTTCTTGTATGGTGTTTTTTTAATCTATAGTCCTGCTCAAATGCCAGACCAACAGGTGGCGTTATTGTTCAATATGGTTATTCACCAAAAAAGCAGTGGGATAGTGAAAATAAAGAAACATTTAATAAGAACTTTTTAACTATAATGCACAACCCTTTACAGGTGATAAAAAATCCATGCACTAAATTCTTACTCTTGTTAGCCTAACGTCTGTGCCCGTCTGTGAACTGAGTCATTATGTTGTAAGCGAGAAGCTAAAACTTTGCTCAGAGGCTGCGGAGGTCGAAAAACGAAACGTTGGCCGACAGCTTGGCGGTAAAATAACAATCTGTGGTTCAATTAAATATAATGATCTTTAGTTTGAAATTACAGGGCAAAGGTTGAGACGTTACGCTGCTGCTAACGCTTCATAATGAACAGTTTTGGTCCCCCAGGACTCATCTGCAGCATCAGTGCAGACATCTCTGAAAAACGTTCAGAGAGAAGCAGGCCTTTTAGCCTTTCATCTTGTAAGAGGAGCAGAGGATTTTGCGGTTAATATGGTAGAAAGTCGAGCAGTGACATCACCCAGAAAATCCCCCCAAAAATTTGGATTCATTCAAAAGATTCTCTTCAAAGCGATGAGTATATTTATAAAACGCAGCATTTAAGCTGGCACAAAGCTACGTCTCCACGCAAACAGTTGTGATTAGTTAATGCTGTTGACCAAACAGCAATTCCACCCCTGGTTACCCAGGCATGTGCTGAATGTCAGCTGACTTTGTTTGTGTTCGTCAGCCTACGCACAGATCCACATGCAGGAGCAGCAAATATTTACCCTGCAATAAACAGAGAGGATTGGTCATTTAAATAAAATCAGTTTTGTCCACATCAGTGACGAGCATCTGTAGGGCTTCATCTGTGGGCGGGTTTACGCTTGACGAGTGCAGCCAGAGAAAACAGTCAGACATGACGCCTGTTTGTTGCTCTGCGGTAAAAACAAAAACACACTCATTTGTGTAGATGTTGTCGTCGTAGTCGCAGCATAAATCAACCGGCGCGGAGGCTGTCGTGGCCTGAGGTTAATCACAGTCAGTCAGCTGGTCAAAGTGGAGCTGAGGAGGACATGATGATGTACTTAGAGGGATAGATTTTTGTTTTCAATTTTCATGAGAAACGAAGGGGAATGGCTGACAACAGAGGAGCATTAGCCCAGACATTACTGCATTAGCATTAGCATATCAAATAGCTCTACTTTGTCTCTGTGTCTGTGCAGATGTTTGACTGGATCAGTCACAACAAGGAGGTCTTCCTGCAGAGCCACACAGAGATCGGCCGAGGATACCAACACGCCGTGGAGCTGCAGACGCAACACAACCACTTTGCTATGAACTCCATGGTAAATGACGTCTTCGAAATTCAAACTTAAAATGGTTTCAAATTTGTAGTTGGAGTTTTTTGTGTGTGTGTAATTCTCTCTCCATGTCTTCCCAGAATGCCTACGTCAACATCAACAGAATCATGTCTGTGGCGAGCCGACTGGCGGAGGCTGGTCACTACGCTTCCACCCAGATAAAGCAGATCTCGGGTCAGTTAGATCAGGACTGGAAGAGCTTTGCCGCAGCGTTGGACGAGCGCTCCACCATCCTGGCCATGTCGTCTGTCTTTCACCAAAAGGCCGAACAGGTGGGAATTGGTCTGTCTTGGCATCGTGGGAAGGACTTCTCACTTTGTCAAAGCTTTTGTTTCTCTTTTGGGTGAAAAGATGACTATTGTTTTCTCAAGTTTTTTTTTAATCTTTATTTGTTTGGTGAGGATTTCTAATTCTTCGACTGTCTGTGTGCTGCTGCTGCTGCTGCTGCTGCTGCTGCTGCTGCTGCTGCTGCTGCTGTGTAACGGTCACAGCACTTGTTGGTCTAGAATGCAAAGTATAAATGGCTCTATTATTTCTTTTCTTTCCTGTAAAATAAATCAAACCCACTCTCCACTGCTAATTCTTGGAGTGTTGACATGGCAACAGATGGGACATGTTCGAGTCCTGCTGGGCCTTCGACATCAGCCACAAGTGAACGTTTGAGAGAGAGCAGAGAAAAAAAGCACAGAATAGAGGGAGAGGAGGAGAGGAAAAGAGGAAGAGAGGAGGCTTGGCTGAGGATGAGGGAGGAAAAACACGACAGCAGAAATGTGTCATGTTAAAATATGAAACGTAACACGTGGGAAATGCAGACAAGAAAAAAAGAAAAAAACATCAGAAATACACACAAACAATGAGAGAACCCCAGACATTTCAACCAAAGGGTTTTTGAAAGGAAAAGCACACACACACACACACACACACACACAAAGAAATGTTCCAGTAACACACCGATGTCGATACAGATTAGAATAATTACAATTCTTTGCACAGTGATGATGAATGGCTACAGCAGATGTCATGGCAACAACGACATTTTGTATTTGCTTTGGACCAGGGCTCGGAAAAAACAGCTCCAGGACAGTTTCACACAGAGAAAGACAGAAGGCAGTTCCCCATTGTACAGAGCAGAAGAGGCTGAGGGCAGCAATAACATGAATAATCTCAGTTCGCTATTTTCTTTTCCAAAGACCTTAGTACTAGCAAACAATTCCAACATATTTTTAATTTTTATTTCATTCATTATAGGATAAAAGGTTACAAATATGTGACGGAATACAAAAAAAAAGGCAACAATACCTGTTTTTGTAATAGTGAAAATAGTTTAAATTAAAAGGTTAAAATAGATTAAATATAGTTATAATAGTTAATAGTCTGTAAAAATAAATATTGCCAGATTAGCTAAAAGGTTGTTTACTGCGGCTAAAGTTTAGGGATACCTTAAGGTTAAGCCTGAACTGCGGGAAAAAAAGGTATTGTAGCTACTCAATTTTAGCTAGCTTCTTTAAAATATATTATACTCCAAGTACCAGGAGGTTAATAAAGAAAGTAGGTTAATTATAAAGTCCAAAATATAGCAGCGACATCAGAGTTTGTTAAAGAGCACTGATAATTCATCCAAATGATTGGGAAGGGAGAACAGGAGTAAGCATGTGATGCTAAATCAATAGCTAATAATGTATAAAATAGTAAATTCAAGCCACTAAGAAGTTTCCTCCCCAAAAAAACAAAGACAGGGAATGAGCAAAAGGTATAAAATTAGCAGGTAACATTTACACCAAGATAAATCTTACCCAAGGTCTAAGGGGCTTAGCTAAGCTAATAATACTTAGCGCTACGTCTTTACACATTTCCTGCTTTCCAAGACAGGTGAGATATTTGGGCTTTCGGAATAGTTAAGAACTGAAATGAGACAGCAGAAAGAGAAGCTTTAAAAAACCAAATGTGAACTCTGAAGAATACAGCTACACTCTTTTTGCTGTGTCATCAAACCTTGACATCCAAATATATGTAGCTGTTGACGTTTGAAGGATTATGTGGGAAAATAGAAGTGTGAAAGCTGTGTTGTTCTTTATTTCTGAAGCCTTTTCCTTACATGGCTCACCAACAAACTTTATTTGACAATATTGTTTCTATGTGTGTGTATTTGTCTCAGTTCCTGTCAGAGGTGGAGGCCTGGTGTAAAGTCTGCAGTGAGGGAGGTCTGCCCTCTGAGATGCAGGAGCTGGAGCTGGCCATCCACCGTCACCAGAGTCTGTATGAGCAGGTCACCCAGGCCTACACCGAGGTAAGCACACAGACAACCACGTTGAAGGTGTTGGTGGTGTTAAAACTGGAGCCGTTTATTCAACACTTTCTTGTACGGTACTTTTTGTGGAAAAACGTACAAGGAAACACTCAGTCAACTAAATTGGACTTTTTAAATTATTATTTACTGCAAATAACGTGTCTTTGTTAGTCTATGCAACAATTACAGACAGAACACTTATAACACTCTCTCCACGAGGTGACTTAAAAAAGAAAACAGAGACTCGAGGCTGTTGAAAAAGTTCTCTGTGTCTTTCTTTAATTCCTGTATGTCAGTGTGGTGTTCAACTAAACAGGCCAGGTTTCTTACTGTGTCAGTAAATTGTAATTCGAAGATCAATAGATTTTATTACCAGCACTTTTTATGACATTTTTTGTTTGGTGGAGTGCCGGAGAATTAAGAAAAAAAAATTAGATATGCCACAGGTCAGTGGAGAATTTAAAAAAAATTAGATATGCCACAGGTCAGAATAATGCATTTTGGGGGCTTAGCTTGATATGTGCCATGTGATGGACTGGCTAACTGGCTAGGGTGTAGCCCGCTCTCCAACCCAACACACTGCAAATGAATAAGCGTTACATAATGCTCTTAAGGCTACAACAGGCACTGAAGTTATCATTTGAGTTCAGATGCTGGCACTTATCAAAGATTTATGGGAACAGATCCTGATGTGAACCAGCAGCTCCTTTTATTTTGGCTGAAAGACCTAAAATAAAACCTAAACAACCATTAGAGTCCATCCTTAGCCACAATTCCTCAACTTATTACAGGACTTCCTGTCTGTGTGAGGTAGTTTTAGTGGTGTGAATCATCTGTAATTAAGCAATTAGGAAGTGGAGGCAACATGCTAATTTGGAAAATATATGTTTTGTAGAGCACAGAGGGGGGAGAAGAGAAAAGAAAGCCAGCATCTCCTCCTGTCTGCCTTTCTGTCAGTAAACTGTGTGTGTATAGAATCTCTAGTCTTTGACATATCAACCTTTGACCTTAATCTGTGTTTCCAGGTGAGTCAGGATGGTAAAGCCCTGCTGGACGTCCTCCAAAGACCCCTGAGTCCTGGCAATTCTGAATCGCTGACAGCCACTGCCAATTACTCCAAAGCGGTGAGTGCATCTGCGTTTATGACACGGGGTCTTCTGCAAAGCACAAGGGTGAGTCAAAAAGTATTGAGAAAAATCTCTAAGACTCTTCAAACTGTTTTATCATGATATATTTGTGAGGCATTTAGCTTTGTTTTGTTTTTTATAATTTGTCTAGTCAGAGCAAACACCAAGCTAGAATGGAAACCGTTAAAATGATGATAATTTCTAAAAGTCAAATTTGGCCAAGTATGTAATAAATAATTTAAATTTCAAAGATTTGTTCTGTGAAGAAATGGTTTTATTTTCCCATAAAATTCAACAAAGAAGATCAGATACCTAAATCTGACTTTGTTGGAGTTAAAGAAAAGTTAGATATGTTCCATAAAAATTCAAAGGGTTAAAGCATCGAACGTAAAAAAAAATGTCCCTTTTGTTTCCAAAGCTTCAATTAGAGCACAAAGTGCAATTCAGTTAAAGAGAAGGAGTTTTGTGTAAATACAAAGTTGTGTGTCACAGAGTGATTGATGTTTGTGTTATTTCTATAGGTTCACTGCATCCTGGATGTGGTTCATGAAGTTCTGCACCACCAACGGCGCCTGGAGAACATTTGGCAGCACCGGAAAGTCCGACTGCACCAGAGGCTGCAGCTGTGTGTGTTCCAGCAAGATGTCCAACAGGTGCGTACGCACACACGAACGCAATTGTACACTTGCTTTCACAGCTATTTTTGTTAATACAGTGCTGGACTGCTGTACCATAGCTGTGTCCCTAACTAATACATGTTAGGTTTTCACCTTACGCTAAGGTGTTTAATATGTCAGAAGTGAGGTTCTGAGTGTCTGAGACCAGGGTTTAGTCCATATTATGGTTGCTGGTTTGAAAACACAGGCTTACACACACTCAACTGAAGACATGTCCAGCAAGCAAGTGATCAAAAAAGGGCATTTTCACACAACCTAAAAAACCCAAAAGACTGAGGATGTGTTCTCGATGAGTCACCATTAAGGCTTGCTTCTTTTTCCCATGTCTTCCAGCTCCATACGATTTACAAAAATACCCATGTAACATTTTCAACACTAAAAACAGCTCCGAAACAAAGCAGTTTTCTGTAGTGAGGTCAGACAGACCGCAGAGCAGCATGTAATCTTGTGTGTGAGCATGTAATCACGTGCACAGACGGCAGTCATGTGTGCACGGTGACCTTTGCTTGTCGTTGCACATGAGAATCATCAAGGCGTCGGCCGTTCATCTCCTCCCTGTCAGCTGTGCAGGGAGTTACTTTAAAAAAAAAAATCCTTAGATAAAAAAAAGCGTTCAGAGTGGATCTGTGCCCCGCTGGTACCACGGCTCATATTTCACCCAGGAGAACGCCGCGTTCTGCGTTTTCTGGATGTTTTGGAGCCATGTAGAAGCTGTCATGTTTATACCACTGCTGCAATCATTCTTAAAGTGTGTTTTTTGAACAGCAGTGAATTATATCCTTGTGGGAGGAAGTGGTCTTGTGTATAATTTTATTACCTTGTATGTGAATGGAGGTCTTGTAGTAATGCAGCAATGAAGTTAAACTAAATTCCCTTAGTATTACTCAAAACCCCGGCATCTCCTTTGCAGATAGAGCCTACAAATGCTGTATAAACCATGAAGGCACAGGACTGATTATAAATAAACGGGCTCCTTGGTTTATGCCATCCTCGACTCACGTCATAACGTGGATATGTGGCCATTTTTTGTCTTGTTCCATTATTCTAACATACGGCGTTAAAACAAATCTTGCACGGGAAATAGTTGGCGAGCGGAGGGGACGGTGTTTACATTCAGCAGTTGTATGTCATACATCGGAATGTGCTAGATTTCGCTAAGGTCTTCTGATATTTTTATGTCCTAGATCATGATGTTACCAATTTGTTAACATAGGTACAGTACTTTTGCACAGTATGAGTTCAGACTTACTGTGAAAATCGAGCTACATCGCGCTGTAGGAACAGAACTCTGACGTAACTCAAGGACCCCTAGATTTGTCTTTAAACATCTTTGGCTACTTTCGTACTAACAACAGAAAGCTTAATTAAGTGTTTGTTAAAAATTTAAAAATATTCCTAAATTAACTGAAGATCTGTACTTACATTTACAGTTTGAAAGAGGAATGCTGTCAAAATGTTAACGTGTCAAAGAATAAAACACAGAACAAAGAACGTAGCAAAGGGACAAAAATTAAAAGAAAAACAAAAAAGGCCAAAAGGAATAAAAATCACTTGTAATAGAAAAGAAAATAAGGCGGGAATAAGGCAGAAAGGGACAATAAAACCCAATAAAAGCAGAAAAAATGTCTAATGAGACAAAAATATAACAGGACCTAAAGCCAGGTACAGCAGGCAGAAACAAAGCATTTTTATTTTAATTGGACCCAAACCAAAGATTCAGAAAGACAAAACAGGGGTCCATAAATGTTGTACTGCCATGGCAGCGATGACATCAGCAGAGAAAAAACCGCAGAGGTGAAAACGAGAAGATGAGTCTCAAGTATGGACAACATGAAAATGCGACCCAGGAGGGAGAGCGAGTGAAGAGGAGTTCATACGAGTGCGTTATAAATTCATCCAAGGCAGAGTGTTGCCAGCTGTACAAGTCCGGCAAAAGTTTCTATGAGACCCAGGGGAGACACGGACCCACAGTGGGTGAGAGACGTAGAGGGGAACAGGAGACGAAAGTCGAGTGAGAGAGTACACACGTCGTAATAGCCTATAAATCAAAGAAAAACAGGGCCGTTCCAAGCTTGAGTGCTAATGTTATGGGATAAATGCGACCCCAGAGAGGAAAAGGGAGAGATGCGGGGGCAAGGGCCGGAGGAGAATGTATTAGGTGTGTGGTTTTATTTGGCAGTTTTAGTCGCACATTCAAACAAAGACGGTCCAGCTGCGGTCAACATGTTCTCAGTTTGTGTTCGCTCTGACCTCACGCTGACCACAGTGAAGGCTACATCTGGACGGACTGCGGCTGCAGAAATGTCGTGAGTTATGGAACATCGAGGCTCAAAAATTGCAGTGTTCAGATGTGGCGAGGTGTTAATGTGCCGTGCTGGGACCTCGGGTCACTGTCCAGAAGGAGTCGCCTTTCAAATGTGAAGTTTGATCTCTCCTTATTATGGCTGTGAAGTATGACATCTACAGGTAGAGGTCAGACTGAAAACGTGTGCTCACATCTTTTATGTATTCAACATACACTTTATTTATTAGGCTGCCGGAGATAACAAATAAGAATATAAGCAGCAACCGGGAACACAAATTACAATTAAACAATAATAAATAAGTATAATTGGGAATTATAAACAATGCCTATTTTGGGATCGCATTTTTTGAAATTAGTTTGTAGCTACAGCACCACAGCTGGCCATGGATAAAAATGATTAATATTATTATTCAGTGCTGTGTCAGGTGTAATTATCTAAGTAGCTACAAATTATTTAGCAGTATTGTTTTGCCAAGGCTGGTTACAAATGATTTAGCAGTATTGTTTTGCCAAGGCTGCTATTACCTAGCTTTACGGTAGGTTGGCGTATCACGTAATTGTTCTCATATTTGTCGACAGTTACAGAACAATAGAACAGAACAATAAATACTCTTCCACTAGGGGCCAGCAGATGGCTAGAAAAACTAAATAAAAGAGAGAGACAAGAAGTAAATGTCTGTGTCTTTCTTCAATTACTGTGAGGCTACAAGGGTGTTCAACTAAACAGGCCATGGTTTAATACAGAGTAAAATGTGAGTAAATGGAAAACACTCCTCAAACCCTACAAAATGAATTATGTCTGAGATACTTAGCTCTGAGCCACATTTCTAACGAGTAAAATAAAAAAATAAATTTGTACTATATTGATTATACTTGCCCCTAGCAAGTGCCAAGCATGTGGTTCCTCTGGGAATTGAACCCAAGTCTCTCTGCTGACAGCCTTGCTAACCGCTACACTATGGAACCGACCAATCTTTCCAACCAACAGAACAATATTCTTTTGAAATTTGAAAAGACGCTGGTTTAATTACCAGCTTTTATGTGAGCTAGGCTAAAAGCATAGCATGGTCTGTTATCTACAAGATAATTTATGTAGAATATAAGTTATAGTCATTTTTATTTTTACCTTGAATGACAACAATTACGTTATATATTGTCTCATACCAAATCTTGTCAAATAAAATGTAGCTTTGTTGTCAAACAGATGTTTAATTAGCCTGAAGTGAATCGGTTTGTCACGTGCAGCGATATGACTATAAACCACCACAGGTGTTCTTATTGGGCATTTACAAAGGCAGTAATCACTCGTTAAAAAGAAAGCAATGAATATGAAAAAAAGCACCAGGCTTCAGCTTTCATCTCTGTTAAACCAAATGAGACGGAGTTGGTGCGCATCAGCAGCCAGATGATGGAGTTTGGCCTGCAGTAGGAAATTAAATTCTGCATCTTTATTCATCTCAGATGCAGTGACCTACTTTTTCCTGCTCAGATCATGAAGGTTTCATCAGATTCCATTTCTAATTCATTAGGACTGGGAGCATTTTGTGCCGCTGTTATGTATGTTCGCACAATGTCAGGAGGCGAAAAAAGAGGAGGTGCAGCTTTAGGAAAAGGAG
>NC_024322.1:3832721-3841141 GCF_000523025.1 Cynoglossus semilaevis | reverse complement strand
CAGACTTTGACTGTTTAATTCGAGATGACAAATCAGTGTGACCCAGTTTGTCAAATAAGTCAAGATCATCCTGACTAATATTAATGAGATTCATTATATAAGGGCTATTTTAAAATCTGGGACGCAAACATATAAACATGCAAAGCTTTCTCTTTATAGTTGTCTTATTTGTAAACTTTTATCCATCTCTTGAAATTTAGTTGTTTCCTTGACTTATGTTGGAGTTCAATTTCTATGGTGCAACGTAAGTTGATTTTGGCTGTATGTTGGAACTCACATACTGTACATCAGTACCTATGTCACTCGCCTACGCTAACACAGTGGTAACATCAAAATGTAGGACATAAAAACATCAGAAGAGTCTGACTTATGCCTGGGAGTCATAATGAAGGGCAAAAAATCCCCCCAAAAAACAACACAATTGAAAGAAAGCGAATGTAGCACGATCCAATGTAAGCCCTTAAAAAAAGTTTTTTTTCTACGTATAAATGAAATATCCATCTGCTCTGCTCACCAACAACTTCCTGTGTGAACTGCTTGGTGAGTTTTAACATTGTATGGAACGCCGGAACAAAACTTTCTTAATAGATTTATTCGTGTGAACTGCTTGGTGAGTTTTAACGTTGTATGGAACGCTGGAATGATGGAACAAAACTTTCTTAATAGATTTATTGGAGATGTAACATCGGAACGCCACAGTTGAATATGTCGTAAACTGATGACCCCATGTAGTCGTATATATGTCGTAAACTGATGACCCCATGTATAGAAATAATGTAAATAGTAATAATGTAAAAAGTTTGAAATTATTGTAATTTTTTTTATAATAATAACACTGAGGCAGTGGTTGGTTAAGGAAGTAACTGTAGTGACAAGTCTTTGTGTCAGAAAACCTGTTGATCACTGTCTGTTTTTCCAGGTGATGGACTGGATCGAGAACCATGGCGAGGCGTTTCTCAGCAAACACACTGGTGTTGGGAAGTCTCTGCACAGAGCCAGGGCGCTGCAGAAGAGACACGACGATTTTGAAGATGTAGCTCAGGTGAGTCCTGGAGCGTCGCCGTACCAAGCCGTGACCTAGGCCTGTGTCTGTAATAAGAAGTCCGGCCCAAATTTAAACCTATGAATGCACGCTTGAAATTAAAAGGGTCTGTTTGTCCCAAAATAACCACATTGTTTCTCCAATCTTACTTCAATCTGAGCTCCAGGAGTCCATGACTGGAGGGCATTGTAACAACAACTAGATCCTCTCCTACTATCAAACTTTTTTCTCTCTCTCCCTCTCTCTCTTTTTTTTAATCAAATGTTTGTCTGCCTGCCTCCTCCACCATCTGCTAGTAATCTGGGTTGATTAATCCCAAATTTTCAAAACCACCGTGGCTGGTGGTGGCAGGAAACATGAAGACATATGCCTCGACATAACCATTTATGGTTACAAGCCTCTGCTGAAAACATTCAGAAAAGATGTTCCCCATTCTTGATTTGAAGTGCTACACTTTATCGAGTAAGAACCACAGGAACTGAGGGCTTTTTTCTGGGGAATAAAGTTGTAAACAAAACATAGAAACATAGGGACCGCTGGTATAGATGTAACTACAAGAAACATGTCAAAGGTCTAAGGAAATGTGGGTGAAACTATAAAGACAAAGTTAAACACTGAAACCTCCTGAACAATAATACACTCTAGAACAGTGGTGTCAAACTCATTTTCACTGGGGGGTCAAATCAGCAATATAGTTTCCCTTGTAGGGCCGGTTGTATACATCAGGGGTTTCCAACCTCCGGTACACGGACCAGTACTAGTCCATAGGTTAGAAAGAAGAAAGAAGAAAATCCAGTCATTAAAAATGTACTTTCTTTATTTAAAGATAATCTGACAATATTTTCATGTCATTATGTCATTCAGACTCTGATACAAACAGAATAGAGTCTAGTAGATGTTTTATTTTGAAAATCCTTCAATGCTCAGCACTTTGCTACTGGTCTGTAGTAACAGTCCTTGGAACAAATAATGTCGGGGACCGCTGGTATAGATGTAACTACTCCGTGACAGACTAATACATGTTTCAGCAATTGATTATTATTTATTCAAGACACAAATATTGTTAATTTTTGTGTAATAAAAAAAACCTTTTTATTTGTCAGGTTAGAAAGAAACTCTGCTGCACTTCATTTACCTTTAGCTGACTGTCTGAAGAGCTTGGACATTTAGCTTTAGCTGACTGTCTGAAGAGCTTGGAGACACAAATTTGACAGCGCTCATTTTTTTCAGCAAGAATTCTTTTGATACATTGTGTGTGAGGTGTGAATTATTTACTGGCTGATCAGAGAACTACAGTGTATTTGTAAGCGAAAGCCTACTTTGACATGACGGAGCTTTAGTACAGCTCTTTAATCTCTACTTCACTGTCTCCCTTTATCTTCTTTCTTCCTCCCAGTTTTGAATCTCATTTGTTCATCACTTCGTCCTTCACCTCATGAACGCAGCTGAACAGCTTCTCATTCGCTCATTTAGTCTTCAGCTCATTTATTCGTACTCCAGGCCTTTGGTCCGAGTTGCAAAAAAAGCCAAATGTTTTCCGTAACATCTGGTTCATTCTTCCATAAAATTCCACTGAAACAAGCGTCTCTGTAATCATTTTCCTTTCTCTTTCTGCTCGGTGGAGTTTCAGTGTAGAAATAATCCTGTAAAAGAGTGAAGTTTAATCCCATAAAAAAGGGATGGACCGGTGTAATGCGGTGTTTACTCTGTAGATTAGGATTAACCTTTGAAACCCGCTGTAGCTCCGCTGTATTAAAAAACTGTCAAGTGTGTTTCCGACTCTACTCTAATTCCTCTCAGGAATTAAAAGAAAATACTTTGAAGAATATATTCTAAACCTTTTATTTTCTTTCACCATCATTAGAGAAATCCTAACTGAAGTTCACCTCATTTGCATGTGATTATCTGCTGCTGCAGTGAAATCAAACTCCTCCCCCAAAAGGCAGTTGCCTCTGCCTCCTGCTGCTGCTGCACCACCACCAGCGTTGGTAGGTTGATGGTCAGGTCAGAGCGCCACATTCTTGTGGTTTTTCCTCTGGTGGAATAATAGACCGGCCTCAGGGTGGAAAACATAAGTGTGTTTGGAAATTCAAAGGAAGACTTGAAGTCGGGTGATTTGTCATCGTGTCATGAAGTGTTTCTGGAGTGTTTAAGGCCAGCGCCTGAGGATGTTTCTGTGTAGTTACATTGCTGCTTGTGAATGATTGTTTTGTGTTTTGTTATGGTGGTTGCTTGTGTTTTTGAAAGTTAGTTTACAAAGTGCCCACTTGAGCATTAATGGACGGTTGCTGAAATGGCTGTAGGCAGTGTTTGGTGTTTGGGTCCAGGACACGGCGTCGGAGCCGGAGAGCTTTACAACCTCACAACCAGCAGTTCAAGTGACCACACACTTCACTTCAGACAGAGAGAGATAACTTAAAAATGACAGAAGTGATGGCAAATAAAAACATATCATCCATACTTTTTTTTTACGGTCCCTAGAGTTGTATCTGCGCGGATCTCTCTTTTGCCATAATTCAGTTACCCAGGAGACCTGTTTAGTCCCCACTATCTGTGGTCCTAATTATCATGCTTCTGATTTCTGCTTCTGTATAAATGGCTGATTTTGTATATACTGTCGACTTGCACTTCCACTTCCTTCAATTACACCCCTAATTATCACCACCTTAAACCAAACCTATCCTACAGCAAAGAGGAATAATCTCCTGTGAATTTTAATCTCATTTCCAACCGTAATGAACTATATGCGCTAATCTCATGCAGATTATGATGCAGGGGTGGCATCACAACATAAAATACCATTTTCATGATTTCACAACACAAATACTCCGGATGGATTGAAAGAGTGGAATATGGAGTGGTGTGAAATATCACGGTGATACTCTCTCATACTTACACTAATCCATTTTCCTCTTCATGCGCCAAGAGCTTTTACGCTGAGACGGGGTTTTTGTCCCGTTTATTGGCAGCGGGAATGTAGAAACAGGAAACGTAACAGTGTCAGATTAGAATTGTTTCAATACGTGCTTATGTGGATGTGTTTTTAATAACTATAAAATTGTAAATATTTGAGTTACTTTGTTACTACTTTGATGTGAATGCAGATGATGATGATAAGAGCGCCCTCTCTCCTTCCAGAACACTTACACTAACGCAGACAAACTGCTGGAGGCAGCCGAGCAGCTGGCTCAGACTGGTGAATGTGACCCAGAGGAAATCTACAAAGCAGCCCGACACCTGGAGGTCCGGATCCAGGACTTTGTTCGGCGAGTGGAACACAGGAAGCTGCTGCTCGACATGTCTGTCTCCTTCCACACACACACCAAGGAGGTGAGAGGAAAATGCCACTTCCTCACACAGTGTGGACACTGACGTTTTCTGCCTTTAGTAGAACCTGGTATAAATTTCAAACAACATATATCAATGTATATAGCAAAATATATGTAAATAAGCAGTGCAACAAAAGCTATTTTAATAAGGGCTAAAAACAGTCTAATCCAGAGTTAAAGTAGTTTTAACCTTAATTAAAACTCTGATGGAAATCTGGCACATAGAGCCAAAAAAACTGACAAGAAATGATTTAAATTCAACCCAGACATTACTAAACGGTAGCTAGTGATGAAGAGGAAGAAGGAGGATCATTAGTCATCGTTAGTAAGGATCAGCTAAAGGTTTGTTTAAAATACATTCATCAAAATGATGGTTAGAAAAAGCTAAGTGAGCTAAGCAAAGCTAACTTAGAAAAAACTGTTAGGGTAGCTATTAGGGACGTAACGACACATCATGATTTTTAGTTGTCAATGGTAGTTTGCATAATTCTTACACATAAATTAATAAAATAGTATTTGGTCGTAATTTGTTTGGAGCTCAATTTGTTTAAAAAATATGTTATAAAATCAACAAAATAAAATCGTGATTAAGAAGTCCTAATGACATTTTTGACATTTTGTTTTCCCTTCTTTGGATCTGATTGGTTATTCAAATCATACTGAGCTGTCTGTCTTTCTCTCCGTCTGTCTCCGTGTCCAGCTGTGGTCCTGGATGGAGGAGCTACAGAAGCAGCTGTTGGACGACGTGAGCTGCGACTCGGTGGACTCGGTTCAAACTCTGATCCAGCAGTTTCAGCAGCAGCAGACAGCCACGCTGGAGGCCACGCTTAATGTGATTAAAGAAGGAGAGGAGTTGATACAGCAGCTCAGGTATTACAGGGACACTGAACCTTCTGCCTCTGGCCAATTTTATATATATATACGTAGACGTATAGACGTTTCTTTAATTTTTTAGGTTTTTTAATTTATTTGATTACTTCATAATAAATAATATTTACAGTACTAACTAACTTCATCCCTGAATCAATATCAATCCTGTAATCCACGGAGGACAGACAGCAAGCCTCTATTGATGACTCTTTCTCCGTGGACTCAAAATGTTGACAACTCCTAGTTAACAATATCCATATGTATGTCATGATCCATGCTCACTAAGAAAGCAAATGTGTCATTTTTCTACTTTTGGCAATTAGCTTTTTTGCAGCTCTAAATCCAGCTAATAATCCTTGTTTCTTGCTTAATATCAAACTTTAAACAATCATTCAGAGTCATTGTGGTGGGCACATACTATAAGTAGATTATCTTGATTTTCACCAATTTAGAGAGCTTAATACTACAGTTCCTTATTGTTTTCTTCTGTAGAGATGCAGCCATGTCGACCAACAAGACACCCCACTGCAGTTCCATTGCCCACATCCAGGGGGTGCTGCAGCAACTTGATGAGGCCCAAGGCCAGATGGAAGAGCTGTTCCACGAGCGGAAAATCAAACTGGACATCTTCCTCCAGTTACGCATCTTTGAGCAGTACACCATAGAGGTTAGTGGAGAAGGGTCTGTCGGTGTGGTGTCGGCTCTCAGGCCTCACAGGCTGATTTTGACCGTTTACAAAACACCAAAACAATAATCCATCCCTACTTGTGTTTCATAAATGTTATGAATTATGTTTATAAGGAAGCTGTTTTCAAAAAGAGAGTGTAGTATTTGTATTTTTGTCCACTGCTTCAAGAGAATAAAGTCTGTGATTTCTACAAATAGTTTTATAAGTTTCAAGGATTTCAGAGTTATTTTTCTATTCAGATTAACAAATCTGACCCAACTATGCCAAGAGAAGTGAAAACAGATAAGTTTGTACTATGTCTCTACAGACTTTGGTACTGGAGCTTGTGAGTTTTTTAGTCAAACACAGAGCACAGAATTAAAACGTTATTATTTTTTCCTAACTTCATTATTATTATTATTATAATTATTATTATAATTATTATTATAATAATAATTATTATTATTATTATTATTATTATTATTGCTCATTAAATGAACTGTTGAAAAGTGATGACCAAACTACAACAATAATACAATAAAACCAAAACTTTGTTTTTTCCTGTTCTGTTATTGTTTCTTTTGCCTGCAGGTAACAGCAGAGTTAGACGCCTGGAACGAGGATCTCTCCCGTCAGCTGAACGATGCCGGCCGTTCTGGCAGCAGCAGCAGCAGTAGCAGCAGCAGCAGCAACGGCTCCACTAGCGGCGCGGAGGACATTGGGCTGGCGGAGCAGCGGCTGAAGCGGCACGCGGAGAGGAAGGCGGCCATGAACAACATGACCTATGAAGTGATGCAGCAGGGCCAAGACTTACACCAGTACATTATGGAAGTTCAGGCTTCAGGTGAGTCCATGCACTCACTCTTATGCAGTGTAGTGCAACCCAAGTTGTAAACGTTTTCCATCTTAGCTGCAAATTTGCAGCCTAGAGCGAATAAAACTGTTGGCTCTAAAAGACAGCTGTACCAGGGTTTTCACCATCTTTCTTTTTTTTTCAGCGTTTATTAATGTTACCAGTAAGTGGAGCTTTATCCTAGTGAATAGTCCTTTATTGACTCTCATATTGTTAAGGTGTGAACTCAACATTATATTTCACCAAACAGCAAATTCTTGTTTTGCTTCTAAACCTGTCAAACACAAATACCTTTTGGTATTTATATATTATGGATTTTTTTTGTGACTTTTGTGTGCAAGTTTAGGCCATGAAAAATTTATTTAAATTTAAACATTTTAAAAGAAATTATAGCGGCAGCAATAAAGTCCTGCCACTACTTGCTTGTCATGCAGTGCTGCTTGGGGAGCCACAGGAAACTTTTAGGCAATTTGGCGGCCCAGTTTTCAGACCATTTAAAACTCATTAGGGCGTAGGAGGATGTCAGCCTTACAGGAGAGAGGAAAATACTGGTAATATGGATTAAAATTTAAAAATTACAGCCTAAATAAACTCACACTTTAGAATTAGTAGCTTTTGCTCTTGGTGTATTCTAATGCAGAGGTCCTCAACCTCTGGTCCGTGGGCCATTTGGTACCAAGCTTCATGTAAACAGCATTCACTCATTACCATTTACTTTCCTCATATAAAGTTAATTCCAAAATTTTCAAAATAATATGTCTTTCAGACACCAATACTAACAGAGTAAAGACTAAAAGATGTTTTATTTTGAAAATTTACCAATCCTTAACAATCCTTTAATAATTTTTTTAATAAATTGGTTTAACGCTACCTTACCGTAACATTTTCTTTTTGTCTCTCAGGAATTGAACTGACTGGTGAGAAGGACATGGACTTGGCCTCTCAGGTCCAGGAGCTGCTAGAGTTTCTACACGAGAAGCAGCAGGAGGTAGACCTCAACGCCCAGCGCACGCACACACGGCTGGAGCAGACCCTGCAGCTGCGCCATCTACAGGCCGAGGTGAAACAGGTAAAGCAAAACTTTTTTTTTTCTTCTCCCAAATGTAATATGGTTGCGATGCAAACGTTGAACCACAAATACTCAGTCTGTTGTGGAATTTACTGCATTAAATACTTATGTACGGTCCATAAAAACACCCAGATTACTACTTTGCCCCTGCGCCAAAGTAGCCAAGAAGTACAGTTGGGATTTATTGTGGCACGTTAGTTTTGACTTTATTATTAGCAACAAAGTAAATTGTTGAAGGAGAAAGACTCCACTGTGTTGGAGCCAAGACAAGAATAACAGCCTGCTCTTCCTCCCCTGTGACAGCAAGTGTTTTAGTGTTTCTGTGGAGAAACCCCTGCACATGTGAATATGAATGTGATGTGTCCAGAGACAGGAAACAAGGCGGCTGCTGTTGCTGCTGCTGCAGATGGATCTGACTGAATTATTAATAAGCTGTATGGCAATGTGATAATAACACATATGTAAACACATGAAAACATATCCCAGCGCCTCTTACACTGCCAGACCCAGTGGTGCAATAGAACTCCCCAGGCTCTAGATAGACTGAAAAATACAGCATTATTATTGTTGTTGTTGTTGTTGTTGTTATT
>NC_024322.1:3830380-3832710 GCF_000523025.1 Cynoglossus semilaevis | reverse complement strand
TTATTATTATTATTATTATTATTATTATTATTATTATTATTATTATTATTATTATTATTATTATTATTATTATTATTATTATTATTATTATTATTATTATTATTATTATTATTATTATTATTATTATTATTATTATGGAATAATAGTGGACAGTGATCTTTTCTCACGATCTTCTCATGTGCATGACTGATCAGTCAGGCTGCTTCCCAAAAATGTAATTCATCACACATGTTAGTGCTAGAAAAACCTTTAAAAAGTGACCTTGAAAGTAAGGAAATATCCCAGTAAAAATGTTTTGGGGTTTAGGAACTAGCAATTCAAAATCTCTTTAGACTAAATAAACTATAAATAAGTTTCACAAGATTACATAAAACAAATAAAACTAAAGTATGTTTTCACCTGCAAGATGTGTGTAAACTCTCAATTAGAGAAAACAAGCCTGGACAACTACTGACTCAAATGGTTTGCAGATGATCATCTCCTTTCTGTTGCTGTATTTGAAGTAGAGCGTTACGTTTGCCCTGTGATATAATGATAAATACCATGAAAGATCTTTCCATTTCAGTGTACATTTGACATTTCCATTATGTATCATGTATGATTTGGTCACATGTTCACATTTTGTCCGTAGGTGTTGGGTTGGATTCGTAATGGAGAGTCAATGCTGAACGCCAGCATGGTGAATGCCAGCTCTCTGTCTGAGGCAGAGCAGCTGCAGAGGGAACATGAACAGTTCCAGATGGCTATAGAGGTACGCACAAATACACACATAAAAATCATACACACACACACACAAACATAAAATCACACACATCTTAATTACTGCAGCTAAAGCCAGACTTACTGTATACTTCACTAATAATTATTTCAGTATGTATTGCTTTGAATAGTAGCAGATGGTTGCACACACTAACACACACACACACACGTACTCTGTCTCTGTCATCTCCGTGTGAACCGAGCCTGCCTCGGTAGTTACTTCATTATGCTTTGACTTTGAAGAGTAACAGATACTCTCACATATGCGTGCACTTGCACACATTAACCACACAAACGCAACACACAAATCTCTCCGCACACACATTCGAATGCAGTCTATGTAACGTGTACTTCTGTGACTAGAAATAACTCAGGATGTGTGATCATTATTGATTTTTAGTTTGCTGGTCAGCGCTGTTCTACACACACATTTGCACACATTTATATCCTTAACAAACCCAGTGTTTCTTCTACACTTCACTTATAAGTTCATTCAGCACAAGGGATAAAATTTTACACCTGTGACTTCATGACTTACCTCATAAATCTACTAGGCACAAATTCTGGCGTCCAAATCATTAGAAAAAAGTCAACTGAGTAATGGGGAAGAGAGAGCATACACATGCGTCAGCTTGAGAAACTGTCGATTTTTTTGTTGCCATTTTTTGGGGCTGTTTCTGTTTCATATAAGCACATGGGATGGAATGTAGTAAAATAAGAAAAAAAGAAGGAAAAAAAGACAGAGTTCATTTTTCTTTTTCAATTATAACCTCACAATTTATTCTTTCATATTCACAAGGCTGTGGATAACCTTTCTTTGGGGAAATCCAAACAAAAAATGTTTGAGAAATTCTAAGAATCCTTGCAAAGTTTTGAACTTTTGTGCTGTTTCATCCTCCCAACTTTCTTTGTATTTTTTAATAGGAGTCTTTTCCTACTGACTAAACAACATTTCTGTTTAATCCACATATCTGTAGAGCACATGGAGAAACAAATCAAACAAAAACAGTGTTGAACATCTTAATCTTTTTACATGAAGTCATAAAAATCTGCTGTGATTTAATGATATTTTTGTATGTTTATTATTTTTTTCATACAACTTTATCATTTTCCCACCACTGCTTTAAGGGGTGTAGTAAAAACTAATTAAAATGGCATATTCACACCGTAATTACTCGTGTTAAAACGTTTCCCTAGTGCGAATACACTGGACCCGAAGCCAGTTTCTAATTAACGGGGTAATTGCACCGGCAACAAACCGGCGTGACTGTAGCTGCGTCGTCTCCGAATCGTGTCGCAGTGAGACAAACTTCCCCTCTGAGATTAAAATTCAGCATGTTGACATTTTTATTTTCTTCTGCGCAGTGTTTGCTTCTTCGACTCTGTTAATTGCCCTGTTGTGTTTTGCAGTTTGTTAACAGTGATGATTATGATTTCCCCAGTGCATTCTGTTCACAAAAAATTAATCTTGTATTGTTTTTTCATATTTCATTTTAGTGTTCATATTTCTACTCATTTTAACTAATGTATATTCTTCCAGGCATATTTATTTGATGTGGAAACCTTTGTCT
>NC_024322.1:3799016-3829750 GCF_000523025.1 Cynoglossus semilaevis | reverse complement strand
GAGAGCCTGTTCACAGCTCCCCGCCGCGTCAGCAGAAGGCAGAGGTAAATAGTAGTTTTGTTGTTTATACTCAATACTTAGGGTTACAACCAAGCACCAGCCTTCAAATAAATATTGACTTTTTTAAGCCCAACGTTTGACTACCTTGCCTTATAACAGGGTCATTTTCAGCAATACAATTCCTCTTGAAGGGCCGGTTGTAAAGATCAGGGGTCCCCAACCCCCGGTCCGTGGACCTGTACTAGTCCATAAGTCTTTTGGTACTAGGCCGCAGTGGGACACAGTTAAAAAATAAAACTAAAAAACTTAATTTTAATTAATTTACTTCATTCAAAGAAAATCCAGTCATATCCATTTACTTCCTTTATTTAACAATAATCTGGCAATATTTTAAAATAATATGTCATTCAGACTCTGATACTAACAAAATAGAGTCTAAAAGATCAAAATCAAAATCTTGCTACTGCTCTGTAGTAACAGGTGGTACTGGCTGACCAGTCCTTGGAACAGAAAAGGTCAGGGACCGCTAATATAGATGTAACTACTCCATAACAAATAAATACACGATTCTGCAATTGATTATGATTTATTCAAGCTACAAATATTGTTCATTGCTGTTTGGGTATGAAAAAAACTTTTAATTTCATAGGTTAAGCTTTTAATTTCTGCTGCATGGACTTTACTAAATCCTTGCTGCATTTACTAAGTGCTTCTTAAGCTCCCACGGGCCACACAAAATGCTTGGCGGACCGCATTTGGCCCCGGGCCTTGAGTTTGACACGTATGCCTTATAGCAAAACTCACTCTTATAATGCGTGTAATATACCCTTTCCAGTTTTCAGGAACACTTTCAGTAGAAAAGTATTGTCAAGTGTTGTGTATTGTTAAGTAGGGCAATTGTTCACTGAGCAAACTGTCTTTGGTTACTAAGCAACAGTGTGTTGTTAGATCATGTTTTTATCAACTTGTACAGAGTATGATTTCTTTCCCTTTTTGGTTCCAGATGATGCTCCAGGCCGGTCACTACGATCCAGAGGCGATCCGAGGCTGTGCCGAGAAAGTGGCCGTCCACTGGCAACAGCTGATGCTGAAGATGGAGGACCGCCTGAAGCTTGTCAACGCCTCCGTAGCCTTCTACAAAACGTCGGAGCAGGTACGAAGTGTTTCCTAAAGTAGAGGTTTGGTAGTTTGTCGAGATGATTGAGATGACAGAAACTGGTCTTTTGATGCGTCCAGGTCTGCAGTGTGTTGGAAAGTCTGGAGCAGGAATACCGTCGGGACGAAGACTGGTGCGGCAGCCATGATAAACTGGGAACTTCTACCGACAGTGACCATCTCCTGCCGTTGATCAGTAAACACCTGGAGCAGAAGGAGGCTTTTCTTAAGGTGAGAAGAAAATTCAGTGAAGGTCTTTTCCAAACTCACATAGGTGACACCACAGCAAATTCAGTCAAAGGGCATGGGAAGAAAATTACTTTTGGGAAAAGACCTCGTTAGCCCATGCCTTGGAGAGACATTGATTCACTTTGGAGGCACTTTAATCCAATGATGTAATCAGATGTTCAACTAAAATCACATTTAGCCATGAATACTCTGCAACCACAGCCTGTCAATGGCTAACACATTGAAGTGTCTGAGTCTCCCAAGTTCCATGGCAGATCACATCACGTACATTTAAAATTAGAACACTATAGACACTTAAGAACAGTGGTCACAAAGTCCCGGGTCGGGGGCAATTTTCCGGCTTCAAACGCCACATATCTGACCCCTGTCAAAATGTCAGTAATATTTCAGTGTTACGTTTTTGTGAATTATTAAGAATGACAAACAAATGTGGACGACCTTATGACCTTATCACCAACCATGTTCTTTACAGGCCTGCACTCTGGCTCGCAGGAACGCCGAAGTGTTCCTGAAGTACATTCACAGGAACAATGTGAGCATGCCTGGAGCGGCCGGTCACACTAGAGGGCCTGAGCAGCAGGTCAAAGGTCAGTGCTGCTGATTATAGTACATTACTACAGGTAAAAACTAGCAACATCAGGGAAATATAAACACTTTTGTAAGGACTTGATGAGTTATGTCTGTGGACGTCCTGTTAACGTTAATCTGATTTTGATAGCTACAGTGCATGTTACGATAACATATGCTTAACTGCACCAGTCCAGAGCCTTATGACTTTTTAACGCTCATTGTCATTTTGTTAATAGAAAGGAAAATGACCTCACGTTGTGTTTTTTCCCGTGTTCCTTCAGCCATCCTGAATGAGCTCTTGCAGAGAGAAAACCGAGTTCTTCACTTCTGGACGCTGAAGAAGCGAAGGCTGGACCAGTGTCAGCAGTACGTGGTGTTTGAACGCAGCGCCAAGCAGGTCGGTGTGTCTGAAGTACGCAGGGAGAACATCTGGTTTTAGTGCATCATTATAAATGATGAAACCTTGTTGCTGTTTGTACCGCAGGCCCTTGACTGGATCCAGGAGACCGGTGAGGTCTACTTGGCCACACACACATCACCTGGTGAGGGCAACGAGGAGACGCAGGAACTCCTCAACAACCACTACCATTTCAAGCTGTCTGCAAAGGTACATGGCTCTGTCTGTGTGTGACTCTTTATTTATCTTTTTTTTTAAATAACGCCTTTTAAACAGTGTCTATTGCACTTTCTCATAGGACGACTAAGTGTAGTTAATTTCAACCAATATTTGCTGGCTTTATAACTTAGCCAGAAATAAAAATAAATAGAAAGACAAATAGCAAAGATTTAGACCTGCGGTGTCAAGCATACATGAGCTAAGGTGTTAAACCCGGCCCACTTGATGAATTTGAAAAAATAAAAAAATACACAAACAATAATAAATATCTAATATACTTGTACTTATTTGCATGAAAACAAAGGTGGTAAATTGACTTATTGTTATTCATAGATAATTAGGTTATGATTGTACTGGTCCGGCCAACTGGACTAGGTTGTCTGCAGCCCGTAAACCAAAATGAGTTTGACACCTTTGATTTACAGGGTAGCTTCGATTTTAAAGACAAGGCTAATTCGGCTGAAGACAGCCAATAATATTGAAAAGAAAAGTCCACTACGCCCAAATTCATTTAAAGGAAAAAGCCAAATGCTACCCCTGCACAACATCAAGAAAGACAGGATTAGAGCAAGATTAGTTAAATGTAGCTATAATTCTGGTCAAAACAAAACAAAACAAAAAAAACACGAACAGTTAGCCAAGGCAAGGTCTAAAACACAGGAACAAGAATCAGTTATTGGAAAAAGAAATATATAGTAATTGTTGAGAGATAATCATGAAATTTCAAAAATATAACAAAATAGCTAAATGTCAAAGTTATTTATTTAATCTATGAATCGATGTTCAACAGCAAACCAAGGAGAAGGTGAAGCTTCTGATTCAGTTAGCAGACAACCTGGTGGAGAAGGGACACGCTCACGTGTCAGAGCTGAAGAGATGGGTCAGCACGGTGGACAGGAGGTACAGGGACTTCTCTGTACGCATGGCCAAATACCAGGAGAGCCTGGAGCGGAGTCTGGGGATCAGCTCTGAGGTGAACACACAAACACACACATATATATATATATATCCAGTCATAATTAGAAAATTCTCTAGTGGTTTAAAATCTGACCTTTCCATCCTACATGCTGCTCACAAACATGACAAGTATCACAATTTATTTTGGTATTTGTGCCATGATAAAATTGACCAGAGTTCATTTTTATTTTTCTGTGCAGGACAACAAGGACCTGGAGTTGGACATCATTCCTGCCAGCTTGACAGACGACCCTGAAGTCAAACTTCGTGATCCAAATCATGAGGTCAGCGAGGAGAAAAGGAAGTCTGCAAGAAAGAAGGAGTGAGTCCAGAAACGTTGCTGCTTTGATTTCCTCCAGAAAACACTGAAGAAAAACTCTTCAGGCACATTTTCAGCATCTTGTTGAACTCATGCCACCGGGAATTATCTCAGTTCCTAAAGCCGACAGTGTATCTAATGAAGTGGCCACTCAGCGTATGAGGTTTATGCGTTCACCGAATCATTCCTCATTCATTCCTCCATCTGTCCGTTAATGACATTCATCTGTCTCTTTACTACATCAAAGACACAAATTTGGGATAATAGCCGAAGTTACGGTTTTGTAATCTCCCCGCTTCCTCTCCTACATGCTTCTCCTCTGTCATGAATCATCTGATAGAGCTGAAAGTCTTGGAGGAACATCAGTAGAATAATACAACAGCAAAAACTGTACCAATTAGTTTAATTAATTCCATCTGATTCTTCCGCGCTGTGTTTCCGTTGGTCCGCCTAAACCATTTCAATTATCTTTTACAGGTTCATCATGGCGGAGCTTCTGCAGACTGAGAAGTCCTACGTCAAAGATCTCCAGGAATGTCTGGAGGTAAGAAAAAAAAAACCTGCCACCAAACCGCGCAGCACTAGACACTGGATATCGTTTCATTTGTCATTGTCCCTGTCTGAGTCAGACCTACCTGTGGGAGATGACCAGCGGTGTGGAGGAGATTCCCCCAGGTATCGTCAACAAAGAGCACATCATCTTCGGGAACATGCAGGAGATCTACGACTTCCACAACAAGTGAGAGACGCAAAAACCGTCTTGAATAAAGTCAAAATCCATTTTTAAAGCCCTTAATGGTGTTAAAGTCACAAATTTAATTTTTCTGACCTTTAGGCTTTGATTTCTAACTGGAAACTAGTTATAAACCATAAATTACATTCCTTTGAATGTGTTTTTCAGTATTTTTCTAAAGGAGCTGGTGAACTACGAGCAGCTGCCAGAAGACGTCGGTCACTGTTTCGTCACCTGGGTGAGATTCAGCGCCTTATTCCCAGAATTCTTTAGAATGAATCCAAAATTGTAACCACTGTTATATAATAACTGTCTTTGTCCTGTCCAGGCGGATAAGTTCCACATCTATGTGGATTACTGTAAGAATAAACCTGACTCCAGTCAGCTGGTACTGGAACACGCCGGCACCTTCTTTGACGTGAGTTTATCAAGTTACAGTATTTATTATTTGTTATGATCTTAATTCAAAAGTTCAATCAAACAATTATTGCTTTTTTTATTTATTTATTACTTGTATATTCAATGGACATGCTTAATTCGGTTTTAAATAGATAAACTGTTTTTTGTAATAATAAATAAAATTATTTATTTCCAAATGTTGTTGTTAGCTTACATTCAAGTTTGCAAATAGTCTTGTTATGTTTTTGTAATTCCCCTTATATGCAGCAGGTGGAGCCGTTTGACCATTCAAACTTTTCGCGTTGACTTCACCCTCTAATGTGTTCATTTGGATTGTTTCCTTGTTGACTGTAGGAGATCCAACAGAGACGTGGACTGGCCAACTCCATCTCCTCCTACCTCATCAAACCAGTCCAGAGGATCACCAAGTACCAACTACTGCTGAAGGTACAGTACTACAAATACACGTCAGTACCAGGTAACTTTTACTTTTTTTCATTCTGTGTGAAAAATCTGAATTCCTCTCTCCCTGCAGGAGTTGCTGTCCTGCTGTGAGGAGGGTAAAGGGGAGATCAAAGATGGTTTGGAGGTGATGCTCAGCGTTCCTAAAAGAGCTAATGATGCCATGCATCTGGCCATGTTGGAAGGTAAGAAATTATATTCTAATGGTATAGTATTGCTCCTTAGTACTTAGTAGTAGGATATTGTAGACCAGGGTGATGGGCAGATCTGATGAAGTGAACGCCCAGTACCGTTAACTTTAAATGCTAATCCACTAGTTTATGTATTTTTGTATTGCAAACCACATATATTTATTTTAATTAACTAGATATTAAACATTATATATCATTTGTAATTAATGTTGTCTGAGCTTGTCATATACAGCAGCATGACTCGAATGGACTTTATATTCCTTATAAACAACCATCGGCAGAGTCATATAAAATTTGTCCATGGGCTGCAATTGATCCGCTAGCCAGACTTTGGACATGTCCTTTATAGACACAGATAGACTGGAGTGGCCTTGGTACAATAGCAATGAGCACCCACTATTTTGTGACCCACAATATTGGGACATATATTTTGCATTCATTTGATATAAAGTAAAAAAAAAATAACATAACTGCCACCAACCAGATTTATTTACCTGACATTGTTCCAAATACATTCAAAAGACTGTATAAGGGTAATTTTCTGCATACTGGACATTAAAAAATTAAAGAAAGTGTCCATAAAGAATATAGAGTTAATACCTTGTTATATTCACTTCGTGACAAAAATATAAATGTGTTCATTTGGGATCTGTGTGACTGGAACCTCATTTTCATTCCTCGTTCCTCAGGTTTTGAGGAGAACCTGGAAGTTCAGGGTGAACTCATCCTGCAGGACAGTTTCCAGGTTTGGGATCCACGCTCTCTGATCAGGAAGGGCAGAGATCGACACCTCTTCCTGTTTGAGTTTTCGCTTGTCTTCAGCAAGGACATCAAAGACTCAGCGGGCAGAACCAAGTACCAGTACAAGAACAGACTACTGGTGGGTAAAGTGGGTACTGCAGCTACACAAATGGAACTGTTCCTGACTAACGTGTGTCTCCTGTTTCGTTTTACCGCAGACGTCAGAGTTGGGGGTGACCGAGCACATTGAGGGCGACCCTTGTAAATTTGCTCTGTGGGCGGGAAGAACTCCGTCCTCCGACAACAAAACAGTGCTTAAAGTCGGTCAAAGTTTAAATTTCTGTTATTTTATTTCTGGGTTGAACGTGAGGCATTTATAATCATATTCTCACATTGTTAATCGTCTAGGCATCCAGTATGGAAGCCAAACAGGAGTGGATCAAAAACATCAGGGAGGTGATTCAGGAGAGAATGACTCACCTGAAGGGGGCGCTCAAGGAGCCTCTTCACTTGCCTAAAACACCAGCACTGACCAAACCGAGGAACAACACAAAGAGGTAAACACAGAGACTTCACCAGAAGGAAAAATAAAAACTAAAAAAATATGTTTTTTTTTTATTTTTTAATTTATTTTATCAATTTACTCATCTGTTTCTATTAATTATATAGTATTGATTTGCGGGTTTTTTTTTTTTTTTTTGGATAACTGTCGCTAACCGACTATCTTTTTGCCATTATTCTATTTCTCTACTTGTTTGTATTTATTTATTGACATATATATTGATATTCATTTGAATTGTGCCTGTGTGTGTGTGTGTTAAATCAGGGAGGCAGGTGAGGATGGTGACAGTCAGGGAGATGGCAGCAGCCAACCAGACACCATCTCCATCGCTTCCAGGACGTCACAGAACACTGTAGACAGCGACAAGGTAGGAGTCAAACACACTACTACTTACTTTACAGAGGAAGGTTTACCTCCACCCTGACGAGCACCTCGTCTGGGGCCTGTGATGAGCTAACGACCCACACCTGGCAGAGTCCTACAGGGTTTCCCATGCAGCTGCCGTTGGGCAGAGGCAGACTGTGTTCCTCTGCACTCGAGAAGACTAGAACATACTCTGATAGCCTTCAGGTAGTTTGAACGCTGTTGGCCGCTTGGTGCGTGTGGTTGAGAAACAGTCAGTGATGTCACCGAAAGAGCAGAGAAGCAGCGGGTGATGAAAAACCTCTTCAGGTTGTGTACGGGCGTCTGCTCCGATGCGTCCTACCAGGCAGTACCTAGTGTCCAAGTAAGACCAATGTTCATGCATTTCTGTTTTAAACCTCTTAGGGCTGGGTTCACAGACTGTCCTTAATCCATACTAAATAAACTGGGACATCTAAGTAGCTTTTGGTTTAAGTTGGAGACTTTAGAGTCATAGAGTAAGGTACGTAAGCCTAAGTATGAGCACATGCTGTTGCTCTAATGGTTGGAGTGAAATTGAAAACACCATTTAACAGTGTGGATCTGGAGACCAAACAGTGGCAGAGGCTCAAGTAATCCAGTTCAAACCATACTGCTGTAACTGAGCAACTAGTCTGTGAAACCAACCCTTAATGTTATGGAGTTCAAGTCCTTCTGGCTGTGGTTCAGTTAGTAGAACGGGTGGCTGTGATATTTTCTTACCAAAGTCCAATGAGAAATCAATGATTTTTTTACAGTCTGTCAATCAATCCCCTCACATTAACAGATAAAGTATCAGTAAACTGGTATCTTTCTTCAACATCATCATCAATCATTATGCCATCAGATAATTGGGCAATAGTCAGGAATCTGAAAGAGACTCCTTCTGCTGGCCATCAGTAGTACTGCAACCAAAATGACATTTCAAGGTTGGATTTAAAGTGAGACATCAGGAGGAGGTCGGCCAGTGATGAAAAATGGATATCAGTCAGAATCACATGTCTACACATGTTTTAAACAGAGCTAAGTCTGACTGTTGGTGTTTCTGTTTTTGCTTCTTTAACATAAATGTGGTCAGTGTTTTTTTTTTCTCTTTTCTTTATTTTCTTGGTCTTGCAACCACCTTTAGTGGAGATCACACACACAGAGACACACACATCCATCTTTACACACAGATATCAGTCATGGCCTCCCACTGTAGAGTTACACAGTATGGCCTTTTCACCACACAACCCCACGCCTACACTCTTACCCTGCCTTTAAATGTCAACTGCCCCCCTGCCCCCATACCCAACACCACCACACAACCCCAACCACCACACACACACACACACACACACACACACACACACACACACACATTGGTGTCTCACTCGGTGTGCCGTTTTCTGTTTCTCACTTTATTATTGTCGTTTCTATCAGACAGTCTTAGCATCCGATGAGACAAAACAGAATGTGTCTTTCCTAACTTAACCAGACCTTCTTTATCCTCAACATGAAAACATATTAGTGTTTTTCTAGTTTTTTTTTTTTCATTTCTTTCATCCAAACGTGGGTGTGTTGCTGCTGTCATCCAGTTTATTGTTCCTCTGCCTCAGAAAACTCCAGTCTGTGCTATTCTTGGCGCCTCCTCTGCTGTTTTTCCACAGAACATGAGGAGAAGGGTTCCTGCATTTTGTTTTGATAAGTTTTTTTTTTATTGTATTTTGTTTGCTGACACGGCAGAGTGAGGCTTTAATTGCGAGCAGCAGTGATGTGGGTGTGTGTGCGCGCGTGTCTGTGGGATGGATGGTGTCTGTTTGTAATTTCAGTTGACAAACAGACCTAGAGCTCATGAGGACACGGACTGAGGCGCTGTGAATTGTTTGGATATTAAAATGAACATATTTAGAACAGGTTTCTGAGGTTTTTTAAGGGAAGAAAAACAGCATTATTGTAGACTTTTAACACGTTTTTATTATTATTATTATTGTTGTCATTAAACATTATACATTATTTATTTTTGGTACATGATATAAAGTGCTGTGTAGAACTGTAGACACCAACCCTATGCTAATTCCAGGGCTAACCTAACATGCTAGTGAGTCGTTTGTATCTGTCTAGTCTAAAAGATGCTTATGTTTGAACCATAGTTTTTGCTGATTCTGTCACATTCCCTCGACTTATATTTATATTTATGGCAGTTAGTGTTTATGTGAGTATAACATTTTTGCCACCTGCTGGTCAATGCTGGCATTGTTTCCTCAGATATACAGTATGTACAGCTTGATCCAATACTCAGGATCAGTATCGGTGCGATACAAAAAGTAAAAAAATCAGGATCAAACATTGAAAAAAAAAAACGAAACAACTAAAGGACCCTCCTGATCCGATACCTAAGCCCAGAAAAAAAGTATTGGAATAATATTGGTATCGGCAGATACTTCAAGTTGTAGTAGTTCCTAGTTGTCCATGTTCTTGGATTGCAGTCGAAGAGTTAAGTCTCATGTGATCGTTCCAACGTCGCTCCCCTCTGTTGTATTCCCATGACTCAGTCCTGGCCCCGTGGGGATTTTATTATCATACACGCGGCCAATCCTTTGTGTATTTTGGAGGTGAGACAGTTCACTGATCAGTGCGGCTGTGTTTGTGCACGACCGTAGACACACTCTAGGTATGCTTTCAGGAAGAAACTCTGAATAATTCTTCTTTTTTTCCTGAGATGTAAAAAAAAGGGCATTTGAGGATGGAATTATTTTCTTTTGATAAACTCAAACAAGCTACAGCAGCAGGACTGAGAACTTTGAAGGTGTAGTTTTATAGATCTCTGTTTACATGGATCAGAGTTTTTACACAGACATTCTTACGTAATCCGTACGTTATGCAACAGTCAGTTTTATCTGCTAAAAATCCCGAACAGGAAGTTGCCATGAAACCAGCATGTTGTCTTTTTTTTATCACCGTTTTATTATGCCATAATCCGATTGACTCCCATTAAGAAGTCATTTATCCAGGTGATCTTTTTCACACTACATATATATATTGGATTATTAAAATATGTCCAGAAAATTCCTTCCAATTTACATCAAAATGAATTATACTTTTCTTGCTCCCTTCCCCCTACCTTTTTCCATCTCTTCCATAATTAATAATTATCTTTGTCCTCCGTTACTTCATCCACTCGTTTTCTCTGTAGTTCCACCTCTTTTCCCGTTTTTCCCCTCAGCGTATCCAAATTTTAGACTTTCTTCTCAGCATGTGGTCGGCTCCTGATTAAATCAGACGAACTAAGTATATGTGTGTTCTTAATATTTTGGTTTAAGGGCTCCAGTCTGCTGTCTGCTCCATATTCATGTCTATATTTTGTTTCACTTTTTTCCCCCCTACTTTTATACTTAATCTGCTCCTTTTTCCACTGTCCTAAAGCTGGCAGTGATCTACTGTCTTCACCCACACATGCACTTGGTAATGTACTGTCGGAATCCCCTACCATCTTTCACTTGGAGACTTTTCACACCTCTTTATGTCCCACATTAAGTCCCCACCCTACCCTGTCTCCAGTGCAATGTAAAAACAGTCGCAACTTGACGTAGTCAAATGTTCCACTGTCTCCCTCTCTCTTTCTGTGTGTGTGTCTGTGTGTGTGTGTGGACAGGATTGGCAGCTTCTGGTTCTGGTGGTTTCTGTAGGAGACTGAAATGATGAATGCCCTGTTATATTTCTTGACTTTTCGTCTTATGTTCTATTTTGTCCGTACTTTGGTCTTATGATACTGGATAGTAATTGTCTTGTGTTGTTTAACAAAAAAACAACATCAGATTGTTGGGTTTTTTTTGGGGGGGGGGGGGCTGACAAATTACGGTGTTAATGACGTTAATTAAATTGTGATGTAAGTGATTGTAACTCCAATAATTCCACCATCAGTTCAAGTGGGTTTTATTGTCTTCAGCCATATCAAGTACACAGTGAGACGGAATTAGTTTCCACGGCAACAGTTTGATGCTACGTCTAACACTTTATAAAGACAGTGAGTCAAGACAAATCTAAACACACATATATATTGTCTTAATAAAATAATTCTATAATCTAGATAGCAAAATCTATAATCTAGGTCAGTGGTCCCCCAACTTACCAACCTACCTACCAAGGACAAGTTAATACCACGCCATTGTTGAAGGATTGTTTAGTTTTCAATGATTCAACTTTATTCTGTTAGTATCAGAATCTGAATCACCTGTTGTTCTGAAACATTGTCAGATTATCTGTTAATGAAAAAAAGGAAAGGGATTTGACTGGATTTTTTTTTTTAATCTGGTACCAAATGACCTACGGACAGGTAGCAGTCCTCGGACCCGGGTTTGGGGACCCCTGATCTAGATAGAGGATATGAAGACAGGATTTGACTACTATCAGAGTTTCCTTCATTTAAATTTTTTATTTTATTTTTTTTAGATTTCTAGACATTTAGTTACGTATATAAATAGCAGCAGATCTAGTTTCATCATAAATACAATACAAATACAACAGCCCTAATATTCTACTATTTAAATCTAACATATGTTCTGCAGTAAAGATCCTTTCTGGGGTGATCCCAAAGGTTCCAGGAGTAGCCCTGGTTTATATAAAGAAACAATCCTAGTAGTTTTAACCAACCTTTTGGTTTCTGCCGGCACTCTCTGTAATTACTCGTGACCCCAGTGTTGTAATCCTCAGCTGAAGGTCAGGGTCGATGTTCTGTTGTCATGTATATGTTCCAGACCGTGGGCCCCGTGACGTTGTCGTTTCTGTGACGTATCTCCTTGGCTGAATGACTCAGCTGTGGTTCAGCCTGTGGTCTGATTCTTTATTTAAAGGATCATTCCAGTGGTTTTTTTCATCACAGCTCCACCACGGCCCCTGGAGCTCAGTGTACCTCTATATAGCTTCCTCCCTGATGCAGAGTCACTTTTTTTTTTTATCTTTGTAAACTCAGTAAAATTTAGCATGAGTTGTGGTACCCTTAAGGAGGAAATATTCTACACAACAGCAGACATCAAGCATGTATGGGTAATGTTTCAAGGAAAGATCGAACACATCTCATACAGTATATCACTTTTTCTTCTTTGGGCCATGACCTTCAATCCTTAAAACATAACTCCAATCTAAACATCACACAACTTAGGCATATTTGGATATAACTAAAAAAATAGAAAAGATTACGCAGCCTTATTTTAAGACATGATTGTTCTAGAGAAATTACAGGAGGTTTTTTTTTACCCATCTACATTATTTTGTCATTGTTTTATCTTCATTCACTTCATATTAATAATATTAATTAATATTAATTTTCCTGCAGCCTTTTTTTTTTAATCAAATATTCAAATTTCATGAACTGAGGTTCAGCTATTTGACTGCCTGAGGTGAAGCTAAAATTGCCTAGCTTTCCCAGACCTGCTTGTGTGTGTTCTCTTATTATTATTATTTTATTATTATTATTTCACTGCGTGCCTTCTGCAGTTTTTGACAGTAATCTTCAGGTTCACCTTTCAAACCTTTCAAAGTTGGCTAAACAGCTCAACCGTATTGTAAATAGCTTGTATGGTTGGTGTAACATTTCTATGTGTAGAAATCTTTCTTCAGGAGAGAGGGAATGTTGCAGTTTATCCAGATTAAAGAAATGATGCACGAGGTTGGAATTCAATCTGTGGCGTTCCGGCTGCACATGTGACAGTGCGTGATGCCACGTTGTATGGCTGTCATTTTTTGAATTAATTCCTCATAACCTGATTTAAAAACAGGCTTTATGAAAGTGTTAGAATTTCATAAGAATTGACCCGTGGTTTGTCTGAGTTAGTGGTGGTAAACTGAATAAAAATTTAATGTAATTTTGTCAAGCACCTTATACATACACACATGCAGCTAACCTGTTTTAAATAAGATATTTCAGTTAAGTTTGACCAAGGTTGAACCCGCATAGATGTTCTTCACATCATTAATTGACCTAAACTGGAGATTTTCTTTCAAGTGTCGAGGCATTGTATTCTTTCTGAGTTTAGACCTTTGCACCTTATTGTGAGTGTTTAGCCCCAAGTTTATTGCGATAATAAACCCTATATCCAATAGACTCAGTGAACATTATCATCTTAGTTAGCTGTCTTTTGCAAGATCGCGAACTTGCATTGCCTTGCACTCGTATAGTTTCTCTCAACGATTCAGGAAGCGGCCAACTGTAATCTGTGTGTATTTAGAGACTGTGACTAATGGATTTACAAAAAAAATCAGTGTGATCATGCACAATTAATTGTCATTGTAACTTCATTCATGTGTTCACAACACATCGACATTTCCAGCACTGACAGAAGGGATGCCTGCTGCAGGGTGCACCTATTCTAATGTGTCAGTGTCTGTTTGTCTACACACAAAAAAACCTTTGCTGAATGTCTGGAGTTGCAGGAGAGTACATGAGTGTGGTGCAGAACATGTTCAGTTCAATAAATGCATTAGTAATTGTTGGTGTGTTGTCAACAGGTTGACCGTATTTGTATCAGGCAGAGGCTCTGATGACAGAAGATGTTTGCAAGTCACAACGTGTTTAATTTTTCCCCAGTACAGTGACAACACTTGGCCGTGGTGGTTTTACACACGTGTGTACTGATGAATTAGTGTTCTTCAGGCTAGAGTGGTACAGAGGCCTCCTGCAGGTCATATGACTGTGCTGTCACACAATCAACGGAGGCACACAAACACACACTGCAACACACTATGAACGCTCGCATCGTAGCTTCCAGGGAGTGGGTGAAATGTGATCTCACACACACACACACACACACACACACCAAGTAGTGTGCAGCTCCCATCAAACACAAAGCTATGGCTGTGTATTATTGTGCGACTGTGCACGCGCGTACACACACATGCAGATAGCTAGCTAGGGAGAGAGAAGGCGAGAGAGAGAGTTAGAGAGAGAGAGAGAGAGTGAGGGCGTGTTTGTGTGTGTGGCAAAGACACAAATAAGGGAGTTGTCAAAGTCGGACAGTGAGAGACAGAGTCTGAGACAGACGAGGAGGACCGGGTCGACATGCCAAAGTGGATGAGCTTTAAACTGTTCAAAGAGAGCAGCAGAGTGAGTAGAAAGCTGCTGCACCTTACACACTTTCCACACACACTCCGCCGCTCACCCATTCACTCCTTAGCCTGCTAAAATAACAGACTAGGCTTCAGACTAGACAGTAATGTGATCTAATTCAATCACAGATGTGCTGTTCTACTGTCTGGAGGAAGGACTGTTATGTCTACGGATGAAGACCTGAAGTTTTTTTTTTTTTGTTGTTGTCTTAGGAAAAAACAGAAATGTAAAGAAATGTTAAAATGCTCAATGATTGTTTTGGTGGGTGTTTTTTTTCTATCTATAAGAATTTGTTTTGCTTCAAAGTTGAACCTATATTGAGTTTGGTTTCTTTCTTATTCTGGTCAGAAATGCTCTCAAGTTTCACCTAGCATGAGTGTCTGTGTGTGTATGTGTGTGTGTGTAATGGGCCAGATTAATGGTTAAACAAGGCTTGTGCATGTGTCTGTGTGTACGTGTATGTGGATAGACAGGCTGAGGACAGGAAACAGGTCATTTGTTGCCACAGAGACTGACGAAGTGAAATGTGAGTCGGTCTAAATCAGATTGTGCTGCATATGCTTTGGGAAATTGATATAAACGGAGTTCGAAATTAAGTGCATCGCTTTGGATTTTGACTGGATTATCGCAGTTTCAGCTTTAACGTGCACAGTTGATGAGACGCTCCTGAAGTGTACTGTATAACTACTGTGTACCAAGAGTCCTCACTCCGTATAATCTTCATTTTCTCAGAAAATCCTTATAGATTAGAACTTTGTTATTCCATAGACGACAAATGGAAAGTTAGAGATTTTTACACAACAATCAAACTATTGAAACCTTTAAAAGCAGATGTGAGACATAGTCGCAAAATGCAGATGCATTTTTACTTTCTTCCCATAAAGGCCAGTTGGAAAACTTACTAATGCAGTGTTTAAGAATACAAAAATTACAAGCTCTCACAGGACAATACCACCATTTTTTTTTTATCCTAAAAAAGCCGCTCTACTATTTCTTTGCTGCAAATGCTGCAAATTAAATCTTAAAAGTAATTAAATTAAAAGTTGCACTTTTTTTCGTCCTTTGGCTGGGTTTGTGAATTGTACTCAGATGCGAAATATATAATTTCACATTGGGTATTTTTACACTGAAAGTCCCCAGAGGGCATTCTAGTGCTAGTCCTGTACCATTCAAAATGTACATGTCGTTAATTTCACACTGAACACCCCTAGAGGGCACTGGTGTGCCTTATACTTCTGAGCGACTTGTATATAATTTTTCTTCTTTTTCAATATGCATTTTTTGTCTGGTGCGACTTATACTCGGAAAATACAGTATCGTTTATACTTTTCAAATGGTTACTTATGTAGGGGTGTTTTTTATTTCCCCCTCAAATACAGTATACTGCCTACTGGAGCTTTAAGTTCTCATTACTCCAACTGTAATACTGTAGGTTGCGCTGTAATAGCAGAGGGAAGTACTCTTTACGCCTACACAGCCTGCCCCTGATTGAGTCGTTAGCGCTTGATTGCAGTGCTTTTGTGAATTTAACTGACGGTTCGAGTGGTTTCTGAAATGTCTGCAACTGTGTCTGTGGTTTATTTTCCTTTACAGCTGCATTCTCTTTTGTTTTTTTTCCCCTAAAGTGGGCAACAACCAGTGCGTGCAGTTAAACTGTGGCTCCGTCGCTTTTCCTCCAAATGTTTTTTGCTTCTGTATTTTCAGACAGTGTAATCCCTGGTCCTTTGTAGCTGCGTTATATGATGTTGATCCAAAGTGGACAAACAGCAGGCAGCTGTTAAAGTCACTGTGGTGGGCTTTGTCCTGCAGCATGAGTATCCAACATGTGATCTGAGATCAGATGTTATGACATGCACATCCACGTGTGCGTTTACGTTTGTCGCCTCACACAAACACTGTACTACAGTAGAACTGTCTGTACTGCCTGTGAGCTGTTAGTTCATTGTGAATCCATCAGAGCAGCACCATGTCTCTTTTTAGCAGAAAAAAAAATCTAGCAATTCATAGTTCATACAGAACTATTGATTTTTCTGACATCATGATTACAGCCTTGATCTCAACATCAGCCCAAACCCAAAAGCTCCTAGACTTTATACTAGTGGACTGTTTTTAGTGGAGTCAACCATTGTTGGTTCATTATCACCCACTCCCCTACATATTTGGCTTCTCATTTTTATAACACTTTTGTAAACTTTGTTTTTACAAAAAAAAATTAAGTAAAGTAGGTATTGGTATTGTGTTTGAAATGACAGTCTTGGAAACATTCTAAAAATGAAAACATGCTGGTGGGTGTTTAACCTCGCTGCTGTTCAGCTCAGGGGTGTGCAGAGAAATGCATAAAAATGTGGTAATGTTTAGCATTAGCATTGGGGGAATTGTGAGAAATACAACTATTACTGCTACATATATATATATATATATATAACTAAGATGATAATGTTCACTGAGTTTATTGTATGTATATATATGTATGTATGTATATATATATATATATATATTCTGATTGCATGATGATTATGTAGCAGTAGTAGTTGTATTTCTCACAATTCCCCCAATGCTAATGCTAAACATTACCACATTTTCATGCATTTCTCTGCACACCTATGAGCTGTTCATTCCGTTGTTTTAGTCCAGAAACAGGAGCTCTGGTTTGCCGTATGATCCCCCGTCTTTACAATTCGCCCAAGTTCTTTTCAGCTCCACATTTTCTCACACTGCCCATGTGGGGTTTCAACTCCATTTCCATCTGTTTACATAAAGCTGTCTCAGGGCTTCTGTGTTCTTCTAATGAGTAAACCAAACCCAACTGAACCAAACCCTACGGCACAAAAAAAAAAGCGCAACCCAGAAACCACAGTATATAGAAAACCTTGGGCACGTTGGTCTTTTTTACCCCCGAATTGAACTCGCCGTCTATTTTCACAGTGGTTTTTGTTTGTAGTGAAGACAAAGAGCTTCACTTCTTTACACGAGGTTTATTCTAGTGTAAGGTTTACTTGTCAGGAGGAGGTTTGTTTTTCAGTCTTTAGTCTCAGGCTGTTTACACAGGGAGGAGTGTTTCTTAAACAGCGATGTGTTTTGGAGTCATACACCATTTAAACTAGCAGACACTTGTGTTGCACTTACGGTTTTGCATCCTTCCTCAGTCTTGTTGTTGTTGTTTTGCTTTTCACTTTTGCGCATACATTTTACATAGAGTGGCAGATGATCAGCAGATGGGCCAGGTTATAACCTGTGAGTGTGAATCATGCACCTGAGCTCCTCATCTGATCTGAGATCTGCCATATGGTGCAAATGCATTTGAAACACCTTCCAAAAACATGTATGTTTTTGACACTGCATTTTAAATTAATTAATAATTAATGAATTAAGAATTAATTGTATGGATGCATACATGCAGATTGCGTATTATTTCTTTTTATGTAACTGCACAGAGTGTCATTTCTAATGTATTTGCAGTGACTTATTTGGGTGTCTCTCTGACTAATGCACTCAAGTTATTTTTGTATGTCATAGTACTGTGTATCTTTGGCTATTACAGAAGCTACGCTACCTCTTTATAAATGAATTGAAATACACTTTTGGTCATTGCTCATTAGAATTTCCTCTGCAGTATTTGCTCTAAAACATTCCAGGCAAATATTTGTCATAAAAACAGTCAAATCTTTTTAAAAGCCCTGCAGTCAGATTTTGAGCTGGAGTTAGATCTTGTGAAATTCCAGCCTATGTTTATATGTCATCAGATTCGGTGATGGTGATTGGATACAATTGTTGCATACGCATATCTAATGTCAACAACAGGTCAGCTATTGGCTGCCCTGCAGCACTGACCTTGAACCGGACGAGCCAAGATAAGCTGAAATCTATTTTCCCCAAAACATGATGATTTATGACATGTTATGGTGCATTTTAAATGCTTTCATACTCAAAATAAGAGATTGTTTATTCTAAAAATGTTTATTAAAAGAAATCCAACAAATTAGTAGCCCATAAATTGTCCTTTGCGGCCCAGCCGCCACTGTCCATAAGGCAGGAGACTCCAGCAAACACCAGAACCCACGGACGTTTCTAATACAATAACACGGGCCGGATCAGTTAATTCTACTATAATTACGTAGTAGGTGGTGAACAGTGACATGGTTAGTTTGTGTTTACCACCCAATGTCACTGAGCAACTGCTGAGTGAGAGCTTCTGTTTGCACAGAGAGCACGTCGTCCTGTTAGAGACGAAGAAACACTTCAGCCTCCTCATGAAAACCAATGACACGCCACTGTTCCCCACACTCCACAGGTCTTATTCGCTCAGCTGAAGAAGGACGGAGCCGCTTCGTTCCGCTCCTCGCAGTTTTACACGACTGTAGCATATGACCGTCACTAACAACGAACGTGTCATCTGACTCCAGGGGCCTCGTTTATTAGCGTACGCAACGTAAGTGTGCGTAATTTGTGCGTACGAATATTCCCACGCCAAGTATGGGATTTGTCAACTTGAACTGCGGCGAAGTAATGTGTGTAAATTTGTGACCATGTGGTAGAAGAGTGAAACTACAACGGGTTTAGCAATCTAATCTTCACACGTGTTCCCTGCTTCCTCTTAATAATACAGATTCATAGTGATTAGTGATTCAGCAGACATTTTGAATGATTGGTGTGACACTCATTCCTTTCTAGTGTGCATATGTACGGTGTACACACAGTTGACAAGTACAGATTTTTTTTTTTTTACTTGTTAGAACCTTTTCTGTGCATGGTTTGATGAATGAGGGCCTCCAGGGCTCTGGACACCAGAGCGGAGCTGGATAGAGTTCTGTCATGCTGGAAGTTCTTCAGTCAGTGGCCTCTGAGTGTAGATAGTAGTAGCTTTGTTGGTAACATTTAGAAAATGAGAGCTGAAGTTTATCTGATGAGTACTGCGGTTTTGATGACGGCTTAATGCCCTTTTATCTTTGATAGAAAACGTTAAAGGAAGAAACTGTGTAATTACTGCGTTGGGCTTTTTAAGATGCAACAGCAGAAGTTTGTCCTTGGGTTTAGACTTTTAGTTTACAGAATGGATGTTTAGCAGGTTTAGTAAAACATCTCCTTAATACCCATAGTGCATTGCATTCTCAGAGATTAAAGTACCTACAATAATATGCAAATGTTTCTGGACACTTGGGTATTTCATGTCTTTGACAGCTTTAATCTGAGAATATAAATGGACTTTGAACAGATTCCATTGGGCCATGTGTGTTTGTAGCTCCTACGAAATGGCTGGTGTTGCACTTTCTACAAGTATTTCAAGGCCCTGGATATTATTATTATTATTATTATTATTATTATTTCAGAAACGTAATTGACCTGCTCACCTGTGATGTCAGAGATATTATTATTATTTCAGAAACTTAATTGACCTGCTCACCTGTGATGTCAGGAGCTCATGTTTACCTACCTTTGCTGGGGCAAAACATTGCCGCGTGGACACAAACGATCTGCAGCTGAGATACGAAGCATTTCTTTGTACACAGATCGAAGTGACGTCAGTTTCCAGGATAGTTCTGCCCTTAACCTGTGCAGAGAAAGATGTAATCAGCCAGAATAATTGAAAATACCCTGTGTGTGTTTGAGTGTGTGTGTGTCGGTGTATGGTCAGCCATCTGTCAGGTGTAAGATCACCTGTACTTTTTATGGAAACGTGGGTTGAGGTTGCTAAGAGACCTTTAGCCTGAACACGCACTGGCTTTCTCTTTCTCACACACACACTCTCGCATACAAACAGGCTGACATTTTCCAAGACGATGAAAACGGAAAGAAAGCAGCAGAAAGTAGATCTGTTTGTTTTAATTTGTTGTTGATGTTTTCTTCTCTGACTTTGGCCTTTTCTTGAGTTTGTTGTCATTGCCCTTTTCTCAGACTTTCTGCAGCACTGCTTGCGTCTGTCTTCACATTTGTTACTTCTAGATGCTATTTATTTCATAATTCGTTTTTTGTGTGAGTAAGTCTGAGTGAAAGTTTTTTTGTTTTTTGTTTTTTTTCAAGCACATTAAGCTCAGTACATCGAGAACCCTTACTTTGGTTCAAAACAAAACTGGAAAACAAAAAGTCTTTTGTCTCAACATTTCCATCCTTCCTTTACAGCATGCCTTTCTTTTTGTTGTTAATCATGTACATATTTTAAATCTGTAAAGTCACTGAAATGCGATTTCTTTTTTTTTTTTTTTAACTCCCCTTTTTATCCCACAGTGTGGAAATTCCCAATGTTCCAAAGTGGGGGAAATTCACACTGTTTATATTAAAACAGTACTTTTATTGTGACTTGACTGATGCAGGTCATCTCTGAATTGATGACCACACACAGGTGTAAACAGCTCATCAGCTGACAGAGTGTTTGTACAGGACACAGATCATCAGATTACACCAGGTCGGGATGGTCATGCTTTTATTTTGAAATGCACAGCTTTATTTCAGTTAAATCAAGTGACATTTCCCTTTTATGTTTTCACCATGTAACTATAATGTACATGTCAGAATATTTAGATTCATATTATTAAAGTGTTATTAAAGTGTAAAGTGTATTTTAATACTTTTTCTTCATTTAAGGGTGTTCTTTTCAAATAGAAGAAAGCATTACTATGATTGGTCGGGTCAGTTATTTTGAATAATGAGTATTATTTTTGGAGTGAAAATAATGGTTTCTATTCGAGCGTCTGGTTTCTGACTGTATATGTAATTTTTTTTTTTTTGTTTCGTGCTGTTCTTCAGATTCACCAACCTCAGCAGTATCATGGCCGTTTATAGCGCCGTGAAGTGTTTGCATCAGCTCTGATTTGCTCTTTCAATAACTGCTTTATCAAATCTTTGCAGCAGGTCATATAACGGAACGTACTGTACCATAAACCTCAAGGGTAGGGCTTTGGTTTTATTTCCTGTCACATCCTGTCAATCATTAACTCCTAACAGCCATCTGACTGACTGATGATATTAACAGCTGCACAGTCAACAGTCCACATTATTAATGGCTGCATGCATTAAAATAAAATAAGTCTCATCAGGTACTTGGTACCCAGTATTTTAGTATTAAGTTTCTAACAGTTTAATTATTTATATATATATATATGTATCTTAAATGAATGAATATAATTGTTCAATGTGAAAATAGCATATCACTATGACTGTATGATGGTGATTCAAACAACACATTCTTCTACCTTTAGCTTATTGTACCTGAATAATCTTTTACATTTTCACCTTTATAAAAGTATTTGAAATAATATGAATTAAAAGTGAATAAAAGCTCTGGATCTTAGGTTCAGTGGTCCACAACATAATGACATTTATGTGAACTTACTCACTCACCCATGCACTCATTACACCAGATACAGGCTCAGTCTGTGGTCAGGACTGTATTGGCATGCGGTCTGGATGCGGACCCCGTTCTGTACTTTGAGAAGTCCTGGTTTAGATCTTTAGGATCCTTGAACAGGATTTATTCTGTAGTTGCTATAGACAACAGCAGTCCTTGTATCATTACTGTGCCAATACTGCATTCTAATATTTATATCATTCACAAAAAAAATTGATACTTTGAGACTGCTTTTTATTAAGAACATCTTCGCACAAGTCAGACTTTTCTTTTTCCCCCTTCCGGTAACATTTTTTATTGCCTTAATGATTTGTTCTGTTACAAAACAAACAATAATAAAACACCTGAAGACACACATTAGTACTGACTACACTAATGTTCCTTGGCCTATTCAGCAGAGTGGATAGATGAGTTCATTATACCAACATTTGTTCATTGAAACATGGAATCAGTTCTTAATTTAAGTGACACGGTTTACTGGACAGCAGGGCGCAATGTTCCCGAGTAAAAAGTGTAATTGCTGTAAAAGCTCTGCTCACTTTCTGTTAAGCTGACTATGATAACTATGTTCAGAAGAATGTTTCATTTGTTTTTGTTCCTTTATTTTGTCCTGTGTTTTATTGACATGTTGTCTTAAACCGTTTGAGGACTTTTGTTTATATTTTAATACAGAACTGTTTCCTAGAGGATCAAAATAGTCCTCTGTTAATGAGAAGAAATAAAAACTTGAGGTTTGGGTTGAGCTCTCTCTCTCTCTATCTCCCTCTCTCTCTCCCAGTTTCTTACACACATACACACACTCTCAACTGTTTCTTCAGCCTGTGGTTAATTCATTTAATTCCGAGTAAGTGTGTTTGGGTGGTGCCTGTTTGCTGAGTCTTGACAGTAAAAATATATTAGGCTAATATTGTTCTTAAGTCTTTTCAAACTGTTTCAATACAATGTGTGAAGTATAACATTTCAGAGAGGCGATCAGTGATGGGATTTCTGTGATGTAATTAAATGTGTCAGTGTTTTTACCAAACTCTTTTTCTTGGTACAAAACAAATCTTTTGGGACCCACCTGAGGGTTGCGACCCAGTCTTTGGGAAACAATGCTGTATCTGACCTCACTTTGTCCACTTTGTCAAATTTGTCCTGGTTTTGACTTTTCATGACATGACATGTCGTGTTTCAACCATTTAACCTCTGTCTTCAAACGTCTCTCTGCAGCTCTCTGGTGGCTGTGAGCTGACGGTGGTTCTCCACGACTTCACAGCAGGATGCAGCACAGAGATGTCAGTCAGCACAGGTGAGACTGACAGAAACGTTCACTCCTGTCAGAGCAGCTCAGCCCGGCTCTGCCCTGCTCCTGTGGTCTGTCTTCAGTATTAAATATCTTTGGAGCTGAAAAACCCACCTACAATATTCTCCCTGCGTCCAGGTCAGACGGTGGAGCTTCTGGAGAGGCCCAGCGAGCGTCCAGGCTGGTGTCTGGTTCGTACCACAGACCGCAGCCCACCACAGGAGGGTCTGGTTCCCAGCTCTGCTCTCTGCGTGTCCCACTCTCGCTCCAGTGTGGAGATGGACTGTTTCTTCAGCTCAGGAAAAGGTAGGAACAAAAAAGTTCAACCTAAAACATTAGTTTGTTAGAATTCGATCACTTCCATTCTATTCTCGTTCAGTTTGAGTAACGTTGACAGAATAAATACGCCTGCGGTCCTGTGGCTTTAACCTGGTGTTCTTATGCCAAAGGGTTGTACAGTTTATTTTAGCATAAGCTAATGTGTTGCTCAGCAAAGAATATTGAAAAACCTGCCAAAGGTTATCTAAAAACCTTAGAAAGTCGTGTAAAAATAGCAATTTCTAAAGTTTGACTCTTCTGGATATCTTAAAACATAATCATTTTTCTAAATAACAAAAAAAGTGTACATGGAATTATGATAAAGATGCTGCCCACATTGCAAGGTCAAAGGTTATCTCAGCTGTGCTAGTCAATTATGTATTAAAATTATTAAGTAGGCGGCAACGCTGAGTTTAAATCCATACATGAGGGGACGTTCATGTGGATTTATGTCAGAAACACACATTACCTCTGAGGTCCAATAGCAATAAGCAATTCGGTACATTTTTGAGGTTCTCAAATATCTTGAAATATGTCAATAATAATTATTATAATAATAATTTAGCTCCTTATTTGTCCCCTTTGGGAACAACATATCCCTACGTTTGTTTAGTTTGTTTCCATTGTAGAATAAATAAAAGTTGATCAAATGCACACCTTCTATTTAATTTAATTCACATTTTTTACTGATTTAATAATTTAATGTTTGTTACATAAAACTCCAGTGAAATAGACCTGCATTGACCTCTGTTGGTTGGATATAGAAACTGCAGAACTCTCCTGTTTAAAGCCTGTTTATTGTAGGTGTATTCACACACTGATGCCACAGCAGAGACTAAAACCTGGTCAGTCCTGTTATTTATGCATTATTTATTCAGAGCTTTATGCAAAAATCGATCTAGTTTGTTTCACATGTTCATCAAGGTGAAGAGGTGTTTGGCTTTGGTATCTATCTGTTTGGTAAAATGGTTGTTAATGTGAGCAGTTGCAAATGTATGTTTGGTGAACTTTAAAAAAGACGTTAATCTGAACCTGATTAATCTGACGTGACACTGTTATAGGCAATAAACAAACCCTTGAGTTAGAATGTTGAAGATATATAAAGACAACAATAGTCTGGCTTTGAGACGTGGTTGTGAGGTGGTCGTCCTCCTCCCTTTCCTCATTTTTATTCAGAGTTATCTTTTTAGTCGCATTGCTGCCACCCACTGGTTTGTGTTTCTGCTTACGCAGAAATGTGACAACTTACTAAGTGTAAATGTCAACAGAGGGCAGCATGCTGGGCACAAACTCACCCCAATGCACCTGTAGAATTTACTATAGGGCGGTACAGTTATATAACTGCAGTTTCTTTTTTAGGTGTTACTTCGAACAGTGCTCGTCTTATTTGCCTTGCAATTTTTGTCTTTTTATTACTGGTGAGGAAAAATTCTCTCTCTAATGTGTTGCTGTAGAAACATGCAAATTCAGGCTTTGTGACCGTTACACATGGAAATAAACACAAAAACACACACACACACTATTACATTTGAATATTACAGGTCCCCTCTGTACACGAGCGTGACTGTGATTAATTGAATTGTTCCTCATTTGTTAATAACGAGTCAAACTGTTAATTAACCCTAAGACTCTAATTAACGGCTGCTGAGTAAAATTCAACCCCAGCCTTCGCTCTGAAGGAGTGTGTGTGTGTGTGTGTGAAGTCTCATGACTGCTGCTCTATAAAGTAGGTCTCCTTGTCCTTTTCTCCACTACTGTAAAGACACAGGAGACAAGTTTGTGGCCTTTTTTATTTAGTTATATGGCATACGAAATATGTAATGTTTAAAATATATATATAAATTATAGTCATTATCAACCTAATAATATTATATACTGTTTTATACATAATGCTGGTTTAAAGGCATCACCTGTCCTGGAGCTGTGATAGTTGTTTCCCACTCGCCATTTTAATTAAAACCCACTGTTCCCTGTTGCTCCATCTGACAACTGTGGTGTGTCCTCCAGCATAGATGTGTAACGTAGGTCTGTCAAAATAAAGGTTTTGGTCCAGTTAATTTATTTGTAAAGATTATTCCATTATGGGGTTTTTTAAAAACACATTTGAATGCATGGGCAGAGTGACGCAGGCTGTGAATTGCTGGTTTTGCAGCCCAGGCTCAGTCTATAGACTGATCTATAGAATGATCTTGTATCTGTTTATTAATGAAATGCTTATTGTCCAAGGGGACCTCAGGACATGGTTTATAATGGAACTTGTGTTCATGTTGGTTTATGTTTGAGTTTGGAGTTCTGTCATGTTTTTTGCTGTGTAACTCTGGTAGTGGTGCACAAAATGGGACACTGCAGGGAAACTGTGTTGCTGCATAAACTTTATCTGGGCTAAGTGGAGTTCAGTGTGCTGTCTACCTCCAAGGTGAGACACACACACACAAAAGTTTCTCACGGTTCCTTCAGATGCTGAGCTTTGGCCTGATTCAGACAGTGACTTCAGTAAGTCAGTGTAGTGGGTAAGAAAAAAAAAAAAAAGAATGTCTATTGGTTCTGTAGAACCCGTCAACCCAAAATATTCAGTTTTAATTCCTTTAATTGTGTGTATTTGTTTGGCCTGTCGGACCATGTAGTTTGTTGATTTCAGAGACTTTCAGAGACAGGGTTTTATGTGTCATAGTTTGATTGGTCAGAGACTTCAGGGTTTTATGTGTCATAGTTTGATTGACAAACGGTGAAGACCAGTATGACGTGTTATTCACAGGTTCTGTAGAACTCCACCAACTGAAATATAACGTCTTAACATTCTTTAGTACAGAATCTGCCCAGGCAGAAGACCTGTTTATCTTGCCTTCCAACAAACAAACCAAACAAACTTACAGTGCCCTCTGCTGGAGCACACCTATTCCTTTAAAACAGCGGTTTCGTACTGACCTCAGGTCAGATCAAACCTCTGCTTTAGGTAGTAAAAATTAAACTTCTGAACTGAACTTTTGGATAATTGTACATGGCTGTAGATTATGTATCAATATTTCCAGATCAGTTGTCAGTCACTGTGTATATTTATAAATTGTTATAATATTTAGGTCTGTGCTGCCCTGATCTGAGGCCTTCATGTCTATTTGCCAACTTTAAAATTATTAGAAAAGGGAATTCCGATCCTTGACCATCAATGTAGCACACGACAGGTTTTATTATAACAGATTGACTCCTGTCTATTCTACGATTTAATAGTTTTCTTTGGCATCAGGTTCCATCAAAATCCCAAAGTCAGAAGGCAGGGAAGCCAAGCTGCAGGTACAGATCTGAGATATGAAACAGTCATCCGTCAGTACTCTGTCTGTCTGCTGTCTGATAGGTCAGCAGTGTTTTCCTGGTACAACTTATTCTTCTAATAGTAAACAGTAGGCTCAAGGACAAGGAAGCAATCGAGTAAACTGATACAAACGTCCAGCAGAACTGTGGTTCACTGTTTAGTTTGTAGAGTAAAATGTCAGTGTGTGTGAGAGAGTGTGTGTTACAGTACTGATATCTGAAAAGTCACTTATTTCCTCAATTTCCACACACACACACACACACACACATGCATGAACTTAATTCTCAATTTCACTGTGGAACTATGAAACTGTGTGTGGAACTATTAAAGTCAATGTCTGAAAAAGAAACATATAGATGTGTGTGTATGCGTGTGGGTGTGTAGGCTCCTCCTCCCACTCTCTCTCTCTCTCTCTCTCTCTGAATCTCAGCTGTGCAGATTTGGAACTCTTGTTCATTTGTTCTGGAGTCAGTCAGTCAGTCAACCAGCGTGTGTGCTGTTCAGGCCACATGCGTGTGTGTCTTTGTGACTGTGTGTTAGACGGCTGTAAAGAAGTGTGAGACCAGGATGCATGCAAGGCAGTGAGGATGAAGCGAGGCCGGCGCTGCTGTGGATGGATCCTGGCTCGATGCTGTTGCTGCTGCTGCGGCGGCGGCGCAGGTGGGATAAGATGTTGTGTCTGTGTGTGTCAGTGAGCCTCTGAGTGTGTAGGCTTGAAGTGTAGTTGTAGATTTGTTTTTGTGTGCTCTTTAAAACCAGGCAGATTCGGCGGGTCTGTTTCTCTGAGTTTGTCCTGAACCAAGAGGAACTTTTGCTGATTCTTTAATTTTTATATATGAATTCTGTAGTTGATGCTGTTGAAACTGATTTGCGAGTTGCGAAACAGGAACCTCTGTGTCACATGGACGAACTGAGACAAAGTGTTGCCTGGACAGCGGGGGGACACACGGAGACAAGGACAGCTTCTGTCTTTGTTTCTCTGTTGTGTTGAGCAATGTTGTTTCCCTCCCTGGGTGTGCTTTATTATATGAGTGTATGGGTGTATGGGTGTGTGCTGGTTCTGTAGCAGGTTACGACACGAGCCCAGATACTGTAAGTGTTTCATGAGTCAAGCTTTGTTTTTCACCTGTCGATGACTGTGTCCTCACACTCAACATGGAGATGAAACCTCTGTCAGTTGTCAGTAAAAGTCCAAATGTCTGCTCGGTTGTCTGTTGTTGTAGTGGGAGTTGAAATGCAGTTCTGGTTTACACCTGATCAATGTAGAGCTGAGAGTAAGCACTGACCTTAAATCTGACCAATAACAACACATCTGAAATCAGCCTCTTTGGAGCGACATGTAGTAAAACCATGGTATCAAACAAGGCAAAGTTTAATAATAATATAACGCCTCTGTGCCAGCACGTTGTCCAGGTTGTCACTGATTTTCTTTGTAGCTAACATTGACATGTAGAAGCTAGGAATTGCTTTCGATCTAAGCACACTAACGACCTTCCTGTGTAGAAAATTAAAAAAAAAAATGTAGTCAAAACTTTCTAAAACATTAAGGGAAAAAAGATCTCAAGTCAAAACAATCAAGGAAGCAGTGTTTTCATTGGATATTTCCTCATTTTAAAAATGTTTTGGCACTAAGTCGCGACCTACTTGTTTGCCTTTGTATTAAAAGATATTAGGAAGAGGAAATGTTGCTGAATTTAAGGGATAATTTTAACAGGTCATTCGAGGTTAAATCAATTATATTGAACTGATCTTGTAAATATTATTGTTTTTCTGTGGTCTGCTGCTGACCTCTAGGCCAGCTCTCCCTCGGTGGGCTTTAGCTGGTTAAATAAAGGAAACTAGAACTTAAAACAATGAGGGTTGAAAAGTGTATTTGATTGAAAAATTACCCTATCATGCTTAGGGGAATCACTTGCCTTGTCCTTAAGGTTGCCTTAAGAAGGCGTCCAGAGAATCCTTCTAGCTTTGGTCCAAATGTTGCCTCAGATTTCTAGAATAATTAACTCACTCTGGTGGCCAACAACCTGGACCTACCTAAACTAGTAAACATGAATAATCAATACCCAGAAAAATATGCCTAAAAACCTTGAATTGAACTGTATCTAACGTCTGTCTACTAAAAAGATCTTTGACCAACATGTACCACCAAAACATACGGTAAAACTTCATAGGCTGGAACTGTTGCTTGACAAGTCCAGCTACATTCTGATGTGTCCCTGAGCAGGACACTCAGCCACCAAACTGTCCACCGTTGGACAGCAACGTACTCCGAGACCTGGCCTGAGCAGTGTTTTAATCAGGACACACTGCAGTTGAAGTGCCGTCAACGTTCCGCTGGTTTGTGTACGCTTAGCCTTTAGCTATCTTCTAGCTGAAGGTTAACTTAGTTGTGACTGTGAGCAGACGGTGGACTTCGGCCCCCTCAGCCTCTGAACTTACTGTCTGCTGCGGTGTTGCAGGCTGTAGTATCGTTCTGGCATGTAGCTGAACGAGTTCCTCTGGTTTCAGTCATGGCTGTGACTAGACGTTTGCATGTTTGTCGCGTGTTATCTTCCTGTAATTCAATGATTGTCATGTGATTCATTTGATTAATCACAGGTCATCTGTGTCACTTGTCATTCAGTCATTTTTGGTTTTGGTTTTGGTTGGCTTGTTATTTTTTAAATATGTTTTGGCTAACCTTCAGATGTACATCTGTTTACCTATGATGCAACCATTAACCACTACATTACTACAGTTTCGTACACATACAGTGCAGTATCTTAGTATCATATTAGTATCATAGTAGTAGCAGGTGTTTCCCTCTGTGATACAGCAGTATAAACACCACACACAAGTCAACATATTTAGAAGCCTTTAAAGAGGAGTCGAGGTAATACGACAAGAAAGAGTTTCATTGTAATTTGGCATCTTATTTCTTTTTTTTTTTAGATAGATTTTCTGTTATGCATAAGGAAGTGAATTAATTTAACTTTTGACAGAAGTATTTTTGTCTTTGTCTTTTTGCAATGTTTGATTTTTTTTTTGTGCTCAGTTTTCTCAGAATATACTTCATCTATCTTATATTCTGTTTTTTAATATTTTGGGCTAGGTTGTGGGACATTTTTTGCTAGTTCTCTGGTTAACTCTTGTTAACCTTTCCTGCTTCTTAATTATTCTGTATTTGATCAATATTTGCACAGTTTAATAATACGTCCTTGTATTATATCCTGGGTAATAATAGATATACTTTTGATTTGTATGTCCAACATTAGCCATTTTTCTCAACTTGAGCAGTTTCTGGGTGGCTTGGATTGGATTAGACCTTATTGATCTGACACTGGGGGAGCTGATACGTTGCAGCAACAGAGGATTCCACTGTTCTGTGATCATAGTATATTTTCAGCAATGATGTGTGAGCTACAGGAGCTTTAAAAGAGCTGCCTGTACAGTCAGGTCAGGTCAGGTGGTGTACATCGCTGCTGCTGCTGCTGTTGTTGTTGTTTTTATTGTACTTGCATTTTTTTTCTTCTCGTACACATCAGTCTAGAAGCACTTCCTGTCTTAGCCATTCACTCCATGGTGACAGAGTGACTGACTGTTAGGGGTGTAAACTGATCCTGCGTCCCATCCATTACCCATTAAACCTGAGGATGGGCCGGAAACTACTCTGACCCTGAGGCGCACACACACGCACAGAATTCTAGCTGAGATAATGGACAGGAAAAGCCTTATCTTTGTCTTTGCTCTCCTGCTTAATCATATAGTCATTGTTGTCTGATTATCAAATATTCAGATGATATCTAATCTCATAGATACCGTATTTTCTGGACTATAAGTCACACTTTTTTCATCCTTTGGTTGAGTCTGCGACTTATACTATATATAAAATATATAATTTCACGTTTGTTATTTTCACACTAACGGTCGCTAGAGGGCACTGGTGCGAATTATACACCAAAGCGACTTATATATGGTTTTTCCTCTTCGTTATGCATTTTTTGGCTGGTGCGGCTTATACTCCCGAGTGACTTGTAGTCTGGAAAATACAGTAATTATTTACTTTTTTAATGCAGAATACTTC